>NW_025052021.1:0-11545 GCF_019279795.1 Protopterus annectens | reverse complement strand
TTTACTAGTTAGATCTATATGTTTCCTTACTCTCCCTACCCCTATACATGGGAACCACTTAGCTAAAGTCCAAATCCGATTATTGTATTTTATTATTACAATAAACAAAAGTCCTTCTTTATTTTCATACTTAAAAAGAATTTGAGGTATGGTGACATTTTTTCCCTAGGATTAATGTTCCTCTAGTCTTTTTCATATAAGAGGAGTGTGCTACTATTTTATATTCATTAGGATTCCAACAAAACATATCTTCTGTTTTAAAGTGTGTTTCTTGAAGAAATACCACTTGTGCTTTGCTAAATTTCAAATATCTTAATACATTTGATCTTTTCCTTGAGTTATTTAATCCATTGGTGTTTAAAGATAGAAATGTTATATCCATTCTTATGTATTAATAGTATAAAATATTTGTGATGATAAGTAATTTCGTAATGTTGTAAAGTATGAATTAAGTGTAACATTTCTCATAATTTTGATTATTTTGAATAGATTAGTAAATAAGAACCAGGACCAGGCCGCCTTCTTCACAAGTAAAAACCGGTAATTTATTGACTTTAAGTGCGATTAATTACAGTACACTTTTCGTCGAGTGTATATGCTCGACTTCTTCAGAAATTTAAAACAATGAACAACAGAGATTCAACAATTATATATACAGAATGGATTAATTAGTGGGCTGGTACTTCACCTTGTTAGTAATTTTGTTGCCATGGTAAAGTGGTTTACTTTCCTGTTCACCACGCCTTTTGTGTGTTTTCACATGAGTGCGGGGTTACAACAAACCCACCAAATTAATGCATTGTAATATAATATAATAGTAGGAAATCTAGCGCAACTATTTATAATAGGCAATAAAAGATAACCCACTACCCCACAATTCATTTGTTGATTAAAATAAATGTTCCAAAATTTTTTTCTTAATTTTAAATAAATTAAGATTAACATAACATTAAAATCAGGGTTGAATAACATAACGTTTTTACTTGTGAAGAAGGCGGCCTGGTCCTGGTTCTTATTTACTGGTTGCTTGTACGTTACATTTCTTATTTTGAATAGATTATTTTTTTTAAATGAAATTTTATTTTGTTCAAGCCTATAAAGATTAAAAAAGAAAAGATGAAAATTATTTGAATACAAAGAGGCATTGCAAAAATTAAATGTTGTAATAAACCTTCTAAAAACAATGAAGTGATATATACTTCCAATCCAATAGAAAAAAAGAAAAATCTATCTGATTGACCTTCATATGAACTACCAAGAAATGTGAAAAATATCCTGTCAAGCTCCTATAAGTATTCTCCCTCCCCCCTTTTTTTTTTGGAGCTGAACAGATTTCAAGTTAGTAAATGATATTCTTGTATTTAAACATTAGAATGTTTCGATGAGTATAATAAAGTATGAACATTTTATCCATTGAAGATATGACATAACTATTAATATGTATAAAATCATTTGTCTGATATTACAAGCTTTCTCATTTTTAATATATTAATAAAACTGATAAGAATAAATCAGTCATGGATAAATATAGTTATTCATTTGTTACTATTTAAGAGATAAATGTTGGCTCTTTTAACAAATTTATTTAATATATTACTGAGTTAATACAATGTGAGTAATAGTTACTTGACATTTTATACTTATGAGATTCTAGTGACCTTTATTTACCTTAAAGCCTTAGATCTATTAATAAAATTTTTGATAATGAGAAGAAATCACCTCTCTTAATGTCTTATATTCCATAATCATGTCTGACTCTCATACATCCCTTAAAAATAATTAAAATAGTCAATATCCTATGTATTTGAATTTAAATTTTTAACATATTCTTATTTTGTATGACAACTGTGACTATAATAGGGGAAAAATCATAATAATGTTAGTGATAGAGGTTATTCTTTAATATATCCTGGTCCAAGAAGAAATAGGGGTGATGAGGTCATTCAGACTTCAAAAAGTTAGTTGACTTCAATTAATAAGTCTGTCTATTATAATTTTCAGTAGTGGTTTTATGTATCTGCTATTGAGAATTCAAAACAAAAATCAATTGACTGTTAGTTCCTTTTTCATGAAAAACAGTCTTGAAACATATAAACAATAAACAATAATCAGTTCTGAAGTAAAGATGAAATATTATTCCTTCTTGGATACTGTAATAATCATATTCATTACTAAATAAGTTGTCTGTATATAATCTCAAGTAGTCTAGAAATAAACATGTAATAGCTAACTTTTTATATACATCAGTAATAAATCTGTATACATTCCATTGAGGTTTATTCTGTGTCACTGTTAATACATTAGGAATTTGATACTAATGTTATTAAACAACATAAATACAGTAATAAATAGCATTAACATATAAATAAAATAGTCATAAAGGTAGAAATTTCAATAAAGATGATTTAAAGCATTTTATAGTTATGTAAGTTAAAACTATGTCAGAGTCTTCTAATTTAGTTAGCTCAACTGAACAGTTATGATTCTGATGAGTTTAGCTTCTTTAACAAAGTTGATGTTTCATCTTAGCATACATAGATATTATGTTTCACTAGTATTCCATTAATAAACAGCAATAGCATATTCAGATTTGGGATTCCCATTGAATGAAATATTTTCTCCTTAATAGATGAAACGGGAGCCATAGCATATGTATTTCTACATACTATCATTACATAGTCATATTTTCACATAAGTGTGTTAAAATTATTCTTGTAGAATCTTTTTTAGTCTAAGAAAAAGAGATTACCCAATAAACACACAAGAGATTACCCAATAAACACACTCTGAGTAGTAGTTAATCTCAACAAATACACTATTTGAAATGTAGTTTCCCATTAAAGTAGTGCAATATAACTAAATATGTATGTACCAAGGATAAATGCACAAATCCAATCAATCTCAGTTATGAGCTCAAATATAATTTTATGAATCAAAATACTACTGCAATGCATGAGGCTCATCACTGAGTACATATCATACCAGACTCCCTTCCCCAAATAAGCACCTTTCTCTAACTATTTTGTTTACTTATCTAGTAAGAAAGTGTGCAAAACAATATCTTACTGTGAGAATTAACTTTGTATATAAATTGATATCCAGAAAGAAAATCACAAATGTTAGAAGAGAACTGTATAACGTGTTCCGTTAATGTTCTCAGCATAATAGCCATAAAAAGTTCATTAACCTTTTATCTCTCTTCTGGGAAGTACATGAATACAAAGTGCAATAAATATAAACACTGTTTTACAAGTTACATCTTCAAACAACCAGACTAAACCCCCATGAAACATGAGCAGCAAAGACATTCATTGAAATAGGCTCTCTCATCATTCCGGAATGCAGCAAAGCAATTACCACAGCTCAGATCCCAAAGACTTCCTTTAACTGGATAAATTCAAGTAAGTATTTTAAGTATAATAAATGTCAAATAGGGTGATTTAGCTATAATATGAGTTGTATAACTGTTTTCCATTACATTAAGATTGCAAAGGATAGTAATGTGAGCTGCTTAAATGATATTATGCCATTTAACTTAAAAGGGGACAGATAAAAATTGAAATAATACTCATAAATAATCATTAAAGGGGGTGTAATATAAATAACATATGCATTTCTCTTCCTGTTTTACGTCAATTCCCCACCTACATGACATGCCCGTTGCTTGTCAACCTTATGAAAAGGGAGCACCCTCTCTTGGTGATACTATCAATATACCTAGGAAGTATTCCGTAACATACATTTGAAGGAAGGACAAATGCTAAATGAGAAACAAGTCAAACCACAAAATCTCCCATTAAACAAAAGCTCTCCATCAAGTGCTTCACCCACACTACTCAGAAGCACAGCGAGAAAGTCTGTGCATGAACACATCACAGCGTGTTAAAAAAAAAAAAAAACAAGTTGAAAATCCAGAATGTTACTTGCTGCTAGCAACAACCAATATACTTTTGACAATATATACAACAACAATAGGGCTCCAGCTCTATGCATCTCAATGTATATCGGAAAGTACAATTCACTTGACATTACCCCACTAAGACCACGAACTAGCCGCTAGTCTTATTCTGTGATACATTGAAAACCAAAGGGGTTGTACAGTCATAAGGAACCTAAAATACAAACAGCATTACCCTTTGTGTGCCAGATACAATAAGAGATAGAAGCATTTATTAGTACATACAATCATTTTAAGGCTGTCCTTAAGAACTTCGCTCTCATATTTCATTAATCCCTGTCCTCTGCAGATCTGGTTGCGAACATACATAAGCACCTTTTTTTTTTTTAAGCCAGTGCAAGAGACATGTCTATATTCATGATTGGAGCATAAATTTGAACAAAAATCAGAGGGAAAGGAGAAGGGAACAAAAAAAGAAAATAGTTATATACACACGAGGGAGACTTTATGTAAAGGTTGTCAAACAAAGGTTCTCAAGCTTAATCAAAATGACCTAGTACATTTTTATAAGAAGTTGAAGCTGAAAATAGACTAGTATATTTATATTATGGTGCTTTAGTAAAATAAAGCTGAGAGATCTCTCGTACGTATACCACCCTTTATATAATTGCCCTTCAGTTAACAAGTAGAAAACTCAACTGTAACACTATTAATATGCTTTGTAACTCATAAGGAAGAAGTAGAAATTAGATATTTCATTCATATGTTACTTAAAGAACTACTTTGTGATATCAGAACTTTTTGTTTTCATGTAACTTTAACTTCAGTGCTGAAGTATACCTTTAGGTCTCATCAGATCAAATGTCAAGCTTTTTTTAGGAATCATGTTGAATAAGCTTACAAATACAGATTAACAAAGGGGAAAAGATTACCAATACGTTCTAAACAATAACATAAAAAGTATACATACTTTTTTTTCATTTGAAGGTGTATGTACCAGTTTCATATATCTTAGCTGAATCTTTGAGAGATTTAAGTGATCCAGTAAATTTTAGTTCTGTTTTTTTGTTTCTTTTTCTTCACATCAATCCAAGTGTTTTTCTCTGAGTATCTTTTAAAGATAGCTGAGGCAGACCAGTCCATGTCATCAGGGATGGAGATGAGATTATTGTTTTTGATGAATGAAGATGCTTATTCGATATTATTGAATGTTCTCCAGTCATTTGAATGAAAAATTCTGAATTTAAATGGTTGTGCTTTAATTTTGTTTTGTTTAAGAAGTTTCACTAATGGCCAAGATTTTTTCCTTAGATCAAGCATGCTAGCAGAGTAGTCATTATTAAATCTAATCTGACTTTGTTTATAAGTTAAGGGACTTTTCCTCCAGGCAGATTTTAATATGAGCTATTTTTTCTAGATATGACAAAAATTTTACAACAATTGATCTTGGAGGTGTTTTAGATGAAGAAGATTGTGGTTTACCAATGGCTCTGTGAGCTCTCTCTGTTTCATATGAAAGACCCTCCTTTAAAACAAGTATTTTTGGAAGCCAAGAGCTTAAAAATGTTATAATGTCCTCACCCTCTCTTTTCTCATGAAGACCAAAGATTCTTATATTTGTTCTTCTCTCGTTGTTTTCCAAATCATCGATTTTGTTTATTAGCCAGTTATTTTGATGTAATAAATATTCTGAGTGGTTTTCCTCTTCTTTAAGTCTCCCATCTATGTCAGTTATTGAAGTTCCTATATCAGTTATTTTATTTTGTTGCTGTTGTAATATTTCATTAAGGATATCAGTTTGTTTTTGACAGTTTACCTTTAGATTTTCCAAGTTGTCAATGAATCTATCCATTTTCAAGGACAGTTCTTGCAGTGTAGAAGACATCATTTGTATCTCCTTCTTCAGAGATGTTTCCGTGTGAGAGTTCTTTGAGCTAGCCATTTCCACACAGTATTGAAGATCTCCAAGTTATTTTGACAGGAAAAACTCACCAGATTTTTTTTGAAATTTGTTAAGGATGTAGTTTAGAGATTCATTGATAAAGTTTCCTGTTTTTAGTTGAAGAAATTAATTTTTTTCTTATTTCTAGTGCTACTTTTAAGGAGCTCTAAAAAATGCTGCTACCAGATTGCCACCAAGGCTCCACCCCTCTATAAAGTGAGTATTGAATTGGCTGGCTGTGGTGTACTTTGTTTCTGTGTGTTTGATGTTGCCTGTGTAGCTTCTACTGCATTTAACCATTTATTGAGTGAGGCCCAGAACATCTTTGGATTATTAGTACATGTGTTTGACTGGGCGAATTATGACTTTGGTGATAAGTTGTTTTGGTAGGTTTCTTATGTATCCATATGCTAGTAAAGTTGGGCTGTTTTTTTGTCCAGATCTTCCCTGCTTTGTCTCTTTGTTACATGAGTTGTTTAGTTCCAAAGGAAAGCCATGGGGCAGGGTTGGCTTTGACTCTTTATTCTGATGTAGCTAGTGTGTTTTGAACACCTAGAAAGATTTTGCTAAACACATAAGGCCACACAGCTCACTCAGATATGCACACACAAATGTATCAAGCACTTTTTTTGACTGTTTAGAACTCAGAAGTGTTTTTGAAATCAGTTAAAAAAATTCATAAATAATAACACCACTAATTTATATTCAATCAATTGATGTCAGACATGTGCTGCACTAAGCAGTACAGCTTCCCTATCCGGAAGGACACCACAAGTGCGTGGCACACATGCACCCATATGCGTGCGTGCGTGCACGTGCACACACACACACACACACACACACACACACACACACACACACACACACACACACACACACACACACACACACACACACACACACACACACACACACACACACACACATGCACACATAAAACACACACTGAATTTCCTTGAAATGTAAGCTGCCATGTTCATGGTCATGACTACTTGAATGCTTTACTACTGCATGTACAGTCACCCCCTATTGCCCCACACTTGCTGTGGTTCTGAAAGCAAGCATAAACAACGTTAAAAATCTGTGGTTATATGCTAGCATTTAAAAGTGTATTACAAGATCAATACAAAGTTGCATTAGTAATAAACTTATCAAATATAGCTCTTACGATGACTTACAACTAAATGGTCATATACATAATGTGCTGTGGATAATATGTGATTTACCAGTCCATCTTTTTGTTAAAAATATTCCAGCAATAGTTCATAAAACAGCAATACTATAGTCCAAGCTTCTGCTGATCTCTTGTATTAGATGTATTCACAGATTAGATCATCTTGTTAAAAGTTTAATTCCATTATACTTTGTTTAAGTTTGATTTGACATTTTGCAGTAAGAATGTCTTTATTCTGACTAACTAGCCTCAGATAATTGCTTTCATAACACTGAATAAAAAGACAAACGTGCCAGTTATTGACAATTGCAGCATTTGCACTATGCATACTCCATTTGTATGTTTAGGAATCAAAACATTCCTCTCTGTCTTAAGAGAATAACACAGAAGTACAGACAAGTGGCATTTAATACATATATTCATGGCATATAAATATCATGATTATAATTTTCATAATTTATCATTCTATATTTAACACTTCTGATATTCAGTGCATTTTATGTTTTTATCACCTGATTTACCTGATTGTACTTTGCTCTTCTGTTGTTAGGGTGTGTGGGGTCTTACTTTTGTTAACATAAGCATGTAGTCTTTTTTGTATCACTAACATAGAGAATGCATCTCAGTGAGTCTAAGGCTCAGGACTGACCTTGGTTTTCAGCCCTTTTGTTGTGACCTGTCCTGAGGGTCTGTAAAAGTGGCTTTTGTTTGCATTAGGTTTGGTTATACTGATAGCCTAGCCTATCTTGAGTTACTCTCTGTTTTGGGTCATTACTATGCATGAGTTTGTAAGCCACGGTGGTACAGCGGTAACATTGTTGCCTCACAGCAAGAGGTTCTCCTGTTAGATTCTCAGCTGGAGAGTCTTCTATGTGGAGTCTGCATGTCCTCCCCACGGTTGAGTGGCCTCCGAAAGACATGCGTGAATGGGCGTGCCTTCGCTGAAGGTTGGGTGTTGGGCTGGCAACTCGGCACCATAAAAATCTACTGCCAATCATTAGCGGACCAGAGTTCCGCTGTGGCGACCCCTAACCGGGAAAAGCCCCAAAGACAAACAACTATGCATGAGTTTGTCAATCATGATTTATGATCTTTATTTTTATTAAGTATATATTTAGATTTCCACAGATAAAGCTGTTATTGAAAGTTGATCTCATGAAGTTCATTTGGTGAACGGAAGTGCTTATCATAAATAAAAGCTAAGTTATTCTGGTGACTCATGTCTGCTCAAGTTTTTTTTTTATTTATTATTTCTTCAGTACTTTTATAGAAGAGAAATTAACATCTGAAGTTTTGGACTCTTTACTACTGTTGCTTTTAATTCTAAGTTTAATACTTTTTTATTTTCTATTTTTCTTAAATAACAAGGAAGGGAAGACAGTCTACTACTTTCATGCTGGGGACAGCTATCTCATCACATCTCTGCTGTGCTCTAGAAAATATGCTTATCACATATATCCTGTCTGACACTAACATATAACCCCTAATCACTTCCATTAGTCTGTATGTTTACATTTTCCTTTAATTTACAAAGCAGAACATCTAGTTTTTTATTAATTAATTTGCCAGTCTTTGTATGTAGAAATGCCACAAACATGTGCTTATATACTCAAAATGTTTACTGCCCTACTGCTGTTGATTTTTCGTAGTTCATGTATTAATCATAAGGTACCAAATGTAACTATATAAATATTAAACATATGAAGTCCTTCAACTGTTGCTTATTTAGTGACAAAACATGTATTAGTCCTTGACATTATACAACCAGTTAATAAGTTATACTCATGATCTCTTTGTCTGCAAAAACTGGGTTTGTATTCTTGACTTTTTATTAGTATGTCTTGCATGTGTAGATGTCTATACTTTCTAACTCTTCAGATCAGGCCACTTAGGCTTCTTTGTAAAAAAAAAAAAAAAAAAAAAAAAAAAACTTGGATTGTTTGGAATGCCTGAGCAGGGAAACTCCAACAGCAGTATTTTTGATTGAATATAATTAACCAGCACAGCTCCACCTCCTTAACAGTGGTGGTGGATTATAACTGCTAGCGAGGATCTACCCTCCCACATCACCTCAATAACAGAGTGAAGACAATTACAAATGGCAGTGGCATATGCTGCTGTAAAAGGACACACTGCACATCTGCACATCGCTAAGTTTTCCCTCACAGTCACATACACTGCAATTTGCAATGCACATCTTATAATACAAACTACAGCTAGAAGTGTAAATATGCAGTTATTAAAGACCAGGAATGGCCTTAGGTCAACTGGTGCCCTAGGCAAAAGGGTAACATTGTGTTCCCCACCACACCACCCGGTGCCCCCATCCTGGTCTAGCTACACCAAATAAACACTGAAAAAGCGCCCCTGATAGAGCAGCACCCAAGGCGACTGCCTAGTTGGCCTATGCCTAAGTCCAGCTATGTTAAAGACCTATGCACAGCTGGCAAGACTAAAGTAGTCAATACATGTTTCAGTTGTGCAGCTGTCAAGTCTATGAAATATCATTCACAACAATCATCCCTAATTTGCATATGCTGTCATATCGGGGCTGTTACGTCTAGTTTCCTCAATGCATAAGTATAACCCAGAAAGTGTACATGCTTTTCATTTTATATTGCAGATACAGGACACCTTTCTAGAGGCTGGTGATTCTGTGGTATCAATGCTGACCTTTTAGCCTGCAGTCTCCAAATCCTTCCTACCTTTGCCAAGCAGACTTCAGCACTTGATTGATCTGCAAACTTACAAGTACGTATCTTCGAGCTTAGCTGTTTATGCTGCCTTGCTGAGTACAGTTATGCCTCTAATTTTTTTTTTCTTTTTTTTTCTGCAGTCTCTTAAAAAGAGCTAGCTGTGTCCAAGCAACAAGCTTATTTTCAAAAAGTCTTGGTGAATACATCAATCGTTTATGAGCAGAAAAGTATGCTCTGAATAAGGTAAAGCCTGAATAAAATGAACACAAAACAATAGGTATATAAATATGTAAATCAACAAAACAATTAGTTTAAAGTAAACTAAAATAAATAGATAAGAAACGGTCTCAAAACTGCAAGAAGTATAATAAGTGAAAAAAAAATGAAAATAAAATCTTAAATTCCACAGTCACATCCTGGCAAATAGCAGCAGGGTCCAAGAGGCTGCTTTTATGGTACAAGTCAACTGGCAGAATGCTAGTAGCTTTCCTAAACAGGAGGAACCTAAACTGTATAGGGCAAAAAACAGTTTACCTTCATTAGATTGCAAATGAAATATGCAACCTGTCAAATAACTGACTCACAACATCAGAAACTGCACTTTCAACTGCTGAAAACAGCAAAAGTGCAACACAACGACTTCAACTATCCTGAAATGTCAAAAGTGTTCGAAACACCCAACATTTCCAGATATCTCCAAACACTGTTATGCAGAGGGGCAAGCCCCTCTGCACCCCCCCCCACACTCCCTGCTAATTTAATATACTAACTACAAGATCACACTACAGTGAAGGAAAGGGTACATGTCCTAATCCCCACTGCAGTGTGATTTGCACCCGGAATGCCAAATTCAAATAAGCAAATGCAAACGACTCTGGTGATGTTGTGGTGGGGGTGTGGCCAGTGTCGTGTTGGCCACACCTCTATCCTGTTGACCACACCCCATGCCCCACTTTGCCCTTGTTAAAAGGTGGCAACCCTATTTACGGCAGCATATGCCACTGCCATTTGTAATTGTCTTCACTCTGTTACTGAGGTGATGTGGGAGGGTAGATCCTTGCTAGCAGTTATAATCCACCACCACTGTTAAGGAGGTGGAGCTGTGCTGGTTAATTATATTCAATCAAAAATACTGCTGTTGGAGTTTCCCTGCTCAGGCATTCCAAACAATCCAAGTTTTTTTTTTTCTTACAAAGAAGCCCAAGTGGCTTGATCTCAAGAGTTAAAAAGTTCTAGACATGCAAGACTAATAAAAAGTCAAGAATACATACCCAGTTATTTCAGACAAAGAGATCATGAGTATAACTTATTAACTGGGTGTATAATGACAAGGACTAATACATGTTTTATCACTAAATAAGCAACAGTTGAAGGACTTCATATGTTTAATATTTATATAGTTACATTTGCTCTCTGCACTTTGGTACCTTATGATTAATACATGAACTAAGCAAAATCAACAGCAGTAGGGCAGTAAACATTTTGAGTATAAGCACATGTTTGTGGCATTTCTACATATAAAGACTGTTAAATGAATTAACAAAAAACTGGATATTATGCTTTGTAAATCAAAGGAAAATGCAAACATACAGACTAATGGTAATGATTAGGGGTTATTTGTTAGAGTGTCAGGCAGGATATATGTGATAAGCATATTTTCTAGAGCACAGCAGAGATGTGAGGAGATAGCTGTCCCCAGCATGAAAGTAGTAGACTGTCTTCCCTTCCTTGTTATTTCAGAACAATAGAAAATAAAAAAGTCTTAAACTTAGAATTAAAAGCAACAGTAGTAAAGAGTCCAAAACTTCTGATGTTAATTTCTCTTCTATAAAAGT
>NW_025052020.1:0-12671 GCF_019279795.1 Protopterus annectens | reverse complement strand
TACAAAAGTTGGCCAAGTTTGTAATTTTGTTTGATTCTGAGTAAGTCCACGATTTAGTGGATGAAAAGCGCTTAATCTTTTTAATATTTAGTTTTACTTCCTATTATGCGGTTTGGAGTGCTTTTTACTATTTGCTGTGTCGACAGAATAAAGAATTGGTATTATTGCTTTGCTGGACTTGAGCCTTGTTCTTCTTGGATTATTTACTTTTATGTAAATATCTGAGAGCAATAGACGGAAAGGGTCGACAGCCAAATCGCTGAACAAATGACAATGAAGCTCAGAAAGGAATACCAGATGACTAAAACTGATGCTGTAAACTACTCTGGCACCTAGGAATAAAGTTCACGCTATAAATCAATTTGCTCTTCTTTTCTTACTTACAACTTTGGGGCGATCGATTGGCCTCACAAAGTATTAGATCAATTGGACATGAAAACAAGAAAAATGATTCATGCTTATTGAAAGATTTATAAAAATCAGTGTATACCAAGATTGTACTCGTATATTCCTCACTCTGCGGGACATATGGGCCTCCTTGCAATTGAGTACATGTATAGATCTGCAGTTTTGGGACTGCATATATATCTGCTGACCTCATAAGATCCAAACATAGTGAAAGTTTTAAAACACGAGGAGAGGAAGTCTAAAATGACATCTTTGTTTAGTTTAGCAGAAGTATTTCAAAATAAACTGGGAATATAAATCAAGTCAGAAGTAGACCAAAATCAGTCAGCAACTGAATGTGCCAAAAAAACTAAAAGAAAGAATAAAAGGAGAAGGAACAGGGGTGAAAAAAAAATTGGAAAATCTACAAATGCAGCGGTAAGTACAAAGATCTCCTGCAATAACCTCGTGCTGACCAAAATTTGACACAGGAGTGGTTAAGGAAAGGTGAATTGATACCAAAAAGATGAACGATTAATAATGGTAGCCCAGTATGGTTGACTACATATGTGTTTTACAAAGTCCATTAAGAATGTTTGAGAAACAGACAGTCATGCATCTTGTTGCTGAGTGTGATTACCCTCTTCAAGTGCAACTTGATGAGTGGATGGGAAGCCACAAATTTGTCCCACAGGTTCCACCTGTGTCCCTCATTGACAGGGCTGACAAGTGCTGACTGAGGTTTCTTTTATGAGGATAAACACTTGGCTAGGCTTGTAAGGGCCCCAGGACAATTAGCCTAGTAACCTCCTATGATACACTCATGGCAGAGGGCCTACATACTGAAAGGCACAATAATATGACAAAGCTGTTGCTTTGGTGATTGTGCAAACCCTATAAAATAGAAGCAGCTAAGAAGCATTGGGAACATGGAGCACAAAGCATTATAGAGAATGATGAAGATTATGTCACTTAGGATCACCCATTACTAATGGTTCAAATAATAGATGCAAGAAAGCCAGATATAGCTGCCCATGAAAAATGACAAAAGTAGCCCTGATCATTGAAATTGCTACACCCAGTAATTATGGTGTCTTGTGTACACAGTGGATGTTATAACTTTGTGTCTCTATTTGCAAGAAGAAATGAGAGTAATGTGGAAGAAAGATACCCAGAAAGTTCTAATACAAGTAGGAGCAACAGGTGTAATAAAAAAAAATTGCAGTTGTACTTAAATATGCTACCAATACATGTTACCCCCTGTATGAATTACAGAAATAGGCAATTCTGGGCAGGATCCCTACTGATCCCTGACTACACTTCCTGCTGAAGCAGAAATCAACGAACATACTTAACCCGAAAGTGCTGTTCACTGAAGCAGCACTTTCGATAAGAACTGTTGTAAAGAAAGCGGTCGCACTACGGTGCAGATAAGGGAAAATTCCCTTTTCCCCACTGTAGTGCGACCTCGGAGTGAGAATATTAAAGTAGGAGGGTGTGGGGGGCACTGCATAAAAGTAGATTTATTGTTTTTTTTGTAACACACTTTAACGAAAGCGCTTTTTCGGTGAAAGCGCTTTCGTTAAAGTGTGTTCGGTTATTGTGGATTCGTGATGTTGAAGTTTCATTCAACAGTCCTAGATTCTTCTAGGCATATTGTGGGTGCTGAGAAGATCACTTTTGGCTAACATGAAAGACTGAAACAATACTAATTTCATGAAATGTAATAATACCTTGATTTAAGAACAGGGTACATTTCTGTCATGGTGTTAAAAGCCCAAAACACTTGGAGAAATAAAATTTTGACATCCCATATCTTGTTTGCATTTCTGTTGTGTTATATAATGATTGGATGCATTACTTTCCATTTCCACTAAAGTCCAAATAGGCATTGGGTATACCCAAGCTCTGAGATCTTATCAGCCAATAGCTGCAACTATATAAAGGAAAAGGTTAGAAACACCAATATTTCCTACAGTTTTTGGTGTTGTAATATTCTTCTGACTAATTTTAGATGAAGGCAGATCTCAGAAGATCAGATATAATGATTTGAGAAGTTTTGGTTTATCTTGAGCAGACAATATGAGGCAAGGTGTCTAACTGGAAATGAAATCTTGAAAACATCCTGATTATTTGTATTTTGCTAAGAAAAGATAAATATAACTTCTTCTAGTCTGAAACATTCGATGTAAGTTCTTTAATGAACGAAACCACATTCGTTTTAGGAATTTTGAGAGGATGGACCAACATAGCAATCCATAAACATGTGCAATAGTACCAGTGTCAAAGTAGAGGTATCCTTTAGAGACAAAAGCAATAGAACATGTCTCATTCAGAGGAAAAATAACAGATCTATTTAGGTTTAAAAACAATCCAGGCAAAAAATAAATATTTTTAATGCATTTATGGACACCTGATTATAGATTTTTCTCCATATAAGACAGCTAAATCAGACAGTAATTTACAAGTTATGATGAGGTTAATGTATCCACAACATGCCTGTTATGCTTATATTGACAAATTTATCACTCAGATACTCCTAATGTTTCCAACACAAAACAAACAAACAAAAAACTAACAAAAACAGGGAGAATGAGAATTGCTGATATGTTCCTTTGGTTATACTAAACGTTGGAAAGGCTGCAAAGCCATCAAGAGCACTAGCTTCAGAAAAGAGTAGAACAGCTTGCACTTATCAATAAACTGTAGTGGTAGCTCAAAATGTTTCAATAGATTTCACAAAAACTCTGCATACCTCAAGGTAAAAAAAAAGGATTTTTGGCTCAGTCACAGTGAATGACAAATGAGAGCTGCAGGAGAAAGCCTGGGAAATGCACAGTAAATAGTTAACTCATTACATGTGAGTGATGCCTCCAGGTGCATCTGCACTTAACTCCTACTGACGCCTCTAGGTGTCAAATATTGCTTGTTCATATTTGCATCAATAATTCCAAAACCATGCTATGTACAAGGTTTTAAAATATTTCATCTTAAAGCTTACACAATGGCAAACTCAACTGAATTAATATTTGACCTCTGTCTAGTGAAGTTAAATAGCTATTAACTGTTGTTTTTATAACATTAATTTATATAGATATAATTTTCACATTTTTCTAAATATCTCAACAACCAAGTAACACAGACAGAACTCCTTAGCCTCATATGAAAGCTCTCAGCTAGATGAATAAAATGCTGCTGACAGTGTGTGTGTGTGTGTGTGTGTGTGTGTGTGTGTGTGTGTGTGTGTGTGTGTGTGTGTGTGTGTGTGCAGCTTGAGTGGTTGCTGAGATATTGTACGCTGTTTACACAATATTACAAATGTAATAGTTACTGTGTTTACTCTGACTTATAAAATTCAATTTAAAACCTAGAACATAAAGAATACTAACTCTATAAAAATAGTTTGTGCTGAAGGGTTTGAAATGTATGCTTCTTTCATAACCCCTATGATTCCAGAGATAAGAACATTTGTTTGAAATGCGAGGACAGAATTTGATTTTGTCAAAAGGCTTAGGCTCTGCCCATTGTAAGTTACAGTGCAAACTTCCTGAGCTGCACTAGAGTGAATGAGTTAAGCCTGGACATGAGTCATAAATAAGCAATAAACAAATAAATAAATAAATAAATATATATATATATATATATATATATATATATATATATATATATATATATAAAATAAAAATAAATAGAATAAGAAATGACCTCCGTCTGGGTGATGGACCATAACCAAAAGGCAATGGCAGCATTGGGCCTGTGGAGCTAGAAAAGTGTGAAGGAGATACAGAAGTCACACTAGTCACAATATTTAAATAAATGCAAAAGGTTAATGTGAGACTGGACACCATGTAAGCGACACTGATGACCATGTAAGAGAAAAAATGGAGGCTGTAAATGATCACTTTGATGCCATTTACTTTAATAAATGACAATGAGGTGTTCAAGGAAAGACTGACAAATGCAGACATCTGCTTAGCTCTCCTAGATGCCAATATAATGGACTCCCAGGATAGATCACAATGGAATAATCTAAGATTTTCAGGTATAACTGAAGGCTCAGAAAGAGTCAACTGTCTCTCTACTCTCTCTACATGTAAGACAAAATATCTCAGTAGGCACAGATTAAATCAGAATATTTGCAGATTGAGAGGGCACACTGAACGGCATGGCAGCCGAAAAAAAGGGGAGTGGGGAGTCCCCATCAGATTCACATCCTGTTTGTGACCTTACAACAAAGGCAAATAGTTTTATACAGGTTTTGGAAGCTGGCCCTTAACTGATAGTAGGTGATTCCCATGTTTATATAATGATAGTAGGTGGTTCCTATGTTTATATAATGATAGTACATGGTTCCCTTGTTTATATAATGATAGTAGGTGGTTCCAATGTTTATATAATGATAGTAGGTGGTTCCCATGTTTATATAATGATAGTATGTGGTTCCCGTGTTTATATAATGATAGGTGGTTCCCGTGTTTATATAATGATAGGTGGTTCCTATGTGTATATAATGATAGTAGGTGGTTCCAGTGTGTATATAATGATAGTAGGTGATTCCCATGTTTATATAATGATAGTAGGTGATTCCCATGTTTATATAATGATAGTAGGTGGTTCCCTTGTTTATATAATGATAGTAGGTGGTTCCCGTGTTTATATAATGATAGGTGGTTCCCATGTGTATATAATGATAGTAGGTGGTTCCCGTGTTTATATAATGATAGTAGGTGGTTCCCTTGTTTATATAATGATAGTAGGTGGTTCCCATGTTTATATAATGATAGGTGGTTCCCGTGTGTATATAATGATAGTAGGTGGTTCCCGTGTGTATATAATGATAGTAGGTGGTTCCCGTGTTTATATAATGATAGTAGGTGGTTCCCGTGTTTATATAATGATAGGTGGTTCCCGTGTGTATATAATGATAGTAGGTGGTTCCCGTGTGTATATAATGATAGTAGGTGATTTCCATGTTTATATAATGATAGTAGGTGATTCCCATGTTTATATAATGATAGTAGGTGGTTCCCTTGTTTATATAATGATAGTAGGTGGTTCCCGTGTTTATATAATGATAGGTGGTTCCCTTGTTTATATAATGATAGTAGGTGGTTCCCGTGTTTATATAATGATAGGTGGTTCGTAGGTGGTTCCCGTGTGTATATAATGATAGTAGGTGATTCCCATGTTTATATAATGATAGTAGGTGATTCCCATGTTTATATAATGATAGTAGGTGGTTCCCTTGTTTATATAATGATAGTAGGTGGTTCCCGTGTTTATATAATGATAGGTGGTTCCCTTGTTTATATAATGATAGTAGGTGATTCCCATGTTTATATAATGATAGTAGGTGATTCCCGTGTGTATATAATGATAGTAGGTGGTTCCCGTGTTTATATAATGATAGGTGGTTCCCTTGTTTATATAATGATAGTAGGTGGTTCCCATGTTTATATAATGATAGTAGGTGGTTCCCTTGTTTATATAATGATAGTAGGTGGTTCCCATGTTTATATAATGATAGTAGGTGGTTCCCATGTTTATATAATGATAGGTGGTTCCCATGTTTATATAATGATAGTAGGTGGTTCCCGTGTTTATATAATGATAGTAGGTGGTTCCCATGTTTATATAATGATAGTAGGTGGTTCACGTGTTTATATAATGATAGTAGGTGGTTCCCATGTTTATATAATGATAGTAGGTGGTTCCCATGTTTATATAATGATAGTAGGTGGTTCCGTGTTTATATAATGATAGTAGGTGGTTCCCGTGTTTATATAATGATAGTAGGTGGTTCCCGTGTTTATATAATGATAGCAGGTGATTCCCATGTTTATATAATGATAGTAGGTGGTTCCCATGTTTATATAATGATAGTAGGTGGTTCCAATGTTTATATAATGATAGTAGGTGGTTCCCGTGTTTATATAATGATAGCAGGTGGTTCCATGTTTATATAATGATAGTAGGTGGTTCCCTTGTTTATATAATGATAGTAGGTGGTTCCCATGTTTATATAATGATAGTAGGTGGTTCCCATGTTTATATAATGATAGTAGGTGGTTCCCATGTTTATATAATGATAGTAGGTGGTTCCCATGTTTATATAATGATAGTAGGTGGTTCCCATGTTTATATAATGATAGTAGGTGGTTCCCATGTTTATATAATGATAGTAGGTGGTTCCCATGTTTATATAATGATAGTAGGTGGTTCCCATGTTTATATAATGATAGTAGGTGGTTCCCATGTTTATATAATGATAGTAGGTGGTTCCCATGTTTATATAATGATAGTAGGTGGTTCCCATGTTTATATAATGATAGTAGGTGGTTCCCGTGTGTATATAATGATAGTAGGTGGTTCCCTTGTTTATATAATGATAGTAGGTGGTTCCCATGTTTATATAATGATAGTAGGTGGTTCCCATGTTTATATAATGATAGTAGGTGGTTCCCATGTTTATATAATGATAGTAGGTGGTTCCCATGTTTATATAATGATAGTAGGTGGTTCCCATGTTTATATAATGATAGTAGGTGGTTCCCATGTTTATATAATGATAGTAGGTGGTTCCCATGTTTATATAATGATAGTAGGTGGTTCCCATGTTTATATAATGATAGTAGGTGGTATCCGTGTTTATATAATGATAGTAGGTGGTTCCCATGTTTATATAATGATAGTAGGTGGTTCCCGTGTTTATATAATGATAGTAGGTGATTCCCATGTTTATATAATGATAGTAGGTGGTTCCCTTGTTTATATTATGATAGTAGGTGGTTCCCATGTTTATATAATGATAGTAGGTGGTTCCCATGTTTATATAATGATAGTAGGTGGTTCCCATGTTTATATAATGATAGTAGGTGGTTCCCGTGTTTATATAATGATAGTAGGTGGTTCCCATGTTTATATAATGATAGTAGGTGGTTCCCATGTTTATATAATGATAGTAGGTGGTTCCCATGTTTATATAATGATAGTAGGTGGTTCCCGTGTGTATATAATGATAGTAGGTGGTTCCCTTGTTTATATAATGATAGTAGGTGGTTCCCATGTTTATATAATGATAGTAGGTGGTTCCCATGTTTATATAATGATAGTAGGTGGTTCACGTGTTTATATAATGATAGTAGGTGGTTCCCATGTTTATATAATGATAGTAGGTGGTTCCCATGTTTATATAATGATAGTAGGTGGTTCCCATGTTTATATAATGATAGTAGGTGGTTCCATTGTTTATATAATGATAGTAGGTGGTTCCCATGTTTATATAATGATAGTAGGTGGTTCCCGTGTTTATATAATGATAGTAGGTGGTTCCCGTGTGTATATAATGATAGTAGGTGGTTCCCATGTTTATATAATGATAGTAGGTGGTTCCATGTTTATATAATGATAGTAGGTGGTTCCATTGTTTATATTATGATAGTAGGTGGTTCCATTGTTTATATTATGATAGTAGGTGGTCCCGTGTTTATATAATGATAGGTGGTTGCCTTGTTTATATAATGATAGTAGGTGATTCCCATGTTTATATAATGATAGTAGGTGATTCCCATGTTTATATAATGATAGTAGGTGGTTCCCGTGTTTATATAATGATAGTAGGTGGTTCCCATGTTTATATAATGATAGTAGGTGGTTCCCATGTTTATATAATGATAGTAGGTGGTTCCCGTGTTTATATAATGATAGTAGGTGGTTCCGTGTTTATATAATGATAGTAGGTGGTTCCCATGTTTATATAATGATAGTAGGTGGTTCCCATGTTTATATAATGATAGTAGGTGGTTCCCATGTTTATATAATGATAGTAGGTGGTTCCCTTGTTTATATAATGATAGTAGGTGGTTCCCATGTTTATATAATGATAGTAGGTGGTTCCCATGTTTATATAATGATAGTAGGTGGTTCCCGTGTGTATATAATGATAGTAGGTGGTTCCGTGTTTATATAATGATAGGTGGTTCCCTTGTTTATATAATGATAGTAGGTGATTCCCATGTTTATATAATGATAGTAGGTGGTTCCCGTGTGTATATAATGATAGTAGGTTCCCGTGTTTATATAATGATAGTAGGTGGTTCCCATGTTTATATAATGATAGTAGGTGGTTCCCATGTTTATATAATGATAGTAGGTGGTTCCCATGTTTATATAATGATAGTAGGTGGTTCCCGTGTTTATATAATGATAGTAGGTGGTTCCCATGTTTATATAATGATAGTAGGTGGTTCCCGTGTTTATATAATGATAGTAGGTGGTTCCCGTGTTTATATAATGATAGGTGGTTCCCGTGTTTATATAATGATAGTAGGTGGTTCCCATGTTTATATAATGATAGTAGGTGATTCCCATGTTTATATAATGATAGTAGGTGGTTCCCATGTTTATATAATGATAGTAGGTGGTTCCCTTGTTTATATAATGATAGGTGGTTCCCTTGTTTATATAATGATAGTAGGTGATTCCCATGTTTATATAATGATAGTAGGTGGTTCCCATGTTTATATAATGATAGTAGGTGGTTCCCATGTTTATATAATGATAGTAGGTGGTTCCCGTGTTTATATAATGATAGGTGGTTCCCTTGTTTATATAATGATAGTAGGTGATTCCCATGTTTATATAATGATAGTAGGTGATTCCCGTGTGTATATAATGATAGTAGGTGGTTCCTGTGTTTATATAATGATAGGTGGTTCCCGTGTTTATATAATGATAGTAGGTGGTTCCCATGTTTATATAATGATAGTAGGTGATTCCCATGTTTATATAATGATAGTAGGTGGTTCCCGTGTGTATATAATGATAGTAGGTGGTTCCCGTGTTTATATAATGATAGTAGGTGGTTCCCATGTTTATATAATGATAGTAGGTGGTTCCCATGTTTATATAATGATAGTAGGTGGTTCCCATGTTTATATAATGATAGTAGGTTGTTCCTTTGTTTATATAATGATAGTAGGTGGTTCCCATGTTTATATAATGATAGTAGGTGGTGTCCGTGTTTATATAATGATAGTAGGTGATTCCCATGTTTATATAATGATAGTAGGTGATTCCCGTGTGTATATAATGATAGTAGGTGGTTCCCGTGTTTATATAATGATAGTAGGTGGTTCCCATGTTTATATAATGATAGTAGGTGGTTCCCATGTTTATATAATGATAGTAGGTGGTTCCCGTGTTTATATAATGATAGTAGGTGGTTCCCATGTTTATATAATGATAGTAGGTGGTTCCCGTGTTTATATAATGATAGTAGGTGATTCCCATGTTTATATAATGATAGTAGTTGATTCCCATGTTTATACAATGATAGTAGGTGATTTGTGTATATAATGATTGTAGGTGGTTCCCGTGTTTATATAATGATAGTAGGTGGTTCCAATGTTTATATAATGATAGTAGGTGATTCCCATGTTTATATAATGATAGTAGGTGGTTCCCGTGTTTATATAATGATAGTAGGTGGTTCCCGTGTTTATATAATGATAGTAGGTGGTTCCCATGTTTATATAATGATAGTAGGTGGTTCCCGTGTTTATATAATGATAGTTGGTGGTTCCAATGTTTATATAATGATAGTAGGTGATTCCCATGTTTATATAATGATAGTAGGTGGTTCCCATGTTTATATAATGATAGTAGGTGGTTCCCATGTTTATATAATGATAGTAGGTGGTTCCCATGTTTATATAATGATAGTAGGTGGTTCCCATGTTTATATAATGATAGTAGGTGGTTCCCATGTTTATATAATGATAGTAGGTGGTTCCCGTGTTTATATAATGATAGTAGGTGGTTCCCGTGTTGATATAATGATAGTAGGTGGTTTCCATGTTTATATAATGAGAGTAGGTGGTTCTCGTGTGTATATAATGATAGTAGGTGGTTCCCTTGTTTATATAATGATAGTAGGTGGTTCCCATGTTTATATAATGATAGTAGGTGGTTCCCATGTTTATATAATGATAGTAGGTGGTTCCCATGTTTATATAATGATAGTAGGTGGTTCCCGTGTTTATATAATGATAGTAGGTGGTTCCCGTGTTTATATAATGATAGTAGGTGGTTCCCGTGTTTATATAATGATAGTAGGTGGTTCCAGTGTTTATATAATGATAGTAGGTGGTTCCAGTGTTTATATAATGATAGTAGGTGGTTCCCATGTTTATATAATGATAGTAGGTGGTTCCCATGTTTATATAATGATAGTAGGTGGTTCCCTTGTTTATATAATGATAGTAGGTGGTTCCCGTGTTTATATAATGATAGGTGGTTCCCGTGTGTATATAATGATAGTAGGTGGTTCCCGTGTGTATATAATGATAGTAGGTGATTTCCATGTTTATATAATGATAGTAGGTGATTCCCATGTTTATATAATGATAGTAGGTGGTTCCCTTGTTTATATAATGATAGGTGGTTCCCTTGTTTATATAATGATAGTAGGTGATTTCCATGTTTATATAATGATAGTAGGTGATTCCCATGTTTATATAATGATAGTAGGTGGTTCCCGTGTTTATATAATGATAGTAGGTGGTTCCCATGTTTATATAATGATAGTAGGTGGTTCCTGTGTTTATATAATGATAGTAGGTGGTTCCCATGTTTATATAATGATAGTAGGTGGTTCCCGTGTTTATATAATGATAGTAGGTGGTTCCGGTGTTTATATAATGATAGTAGGTGGTTCCCTTGTTTATATAATGATAGTAGGTGGTTCCCATGTTTATATAATGATAGTAGGTGATTCCCATGTTTATATAATGATAGTAGGTGGTTCCCGTGTTTATATAATGATAGGTGGTTCCCTTGTTTATATAATGATAGTAGGTGGTTCCCGTGTTTATATAATGATAGTAGGTGGTTCCCATGTTTATATAATGATAGTAGGTGGTTCCCATGTTTATATAATGATAGTAGGTGGTTCCCATGTTTATATAATGATAGTAGGTGGTTCCCATGTTTATATAATGATAGTAGGTGGTTCCCATGTTTATATAATGATAGTAGGTGGTTCCTGTGTTTATATAATGATAGGTGGTTCCCTTGTTTATATAATGATAGTAGGTGATTCCCATGTTTATATAATGATAGTAGGTGGTTCCCGTGTGTATATAATGATAGTAGGTGGTTCCCGTGTTTATATAATGATAGTAGGTGGTTCCTGTGTTTATATAATGATAGTAGGTGGTTCCCATGTTTATATAATGATAGTAGGTGGTTCCCATGTTTATATAATGATAGCAGGTGATTCCCATGTTTATATAATGATAGTAGGTGGTTCCAATGTTTATATAATGATAGTAGGTGGTTCCCATGTTTATATAATGATAGTAGATGGTTCCCATGCTTATATAATGATAGTAGGTGGTTCCCTTGATTATATAATTATAGTAGGTGGTTCCCATGTTTATATAATGATAGTAGGTGGTTCCCATGTTTATATAATGATAGTAGGTGGTTCCCGTGTTTATATAATGATAGTAGGTGGTTCCCGTGTGTATATAATGATAGTAGGTGGTTCCCGTGTTTATATAATGATAGTAGGTGGTTCCCATGTTTATATAATGATAGTAGGTGGTTCTCACGTTTTTATAATGATAGTAGGTGGTCCCTTGTTTTTATAATGATAGTAGGTGGTTCCAATGTTTATATAATGATAGTAGGTGGTTCCCGTGTTTATATAATGATAGTTGGTGGTTCCAATGTTTATATAATGATAGTAGGTGGTTCCTGTGTTTATATAGTGATAGTAGGTGGTTCCAATGTTTATATAATGATAGTAGGTGATTCCCTTGTTTATATAATGATAGGTGGTTCCCGTGTGTGTATAATGATAGTAGGAGGTTCCCGTGTTTATATAATGATAGGTGGTTCCCATGTTTATATAATGATAGTAGGTGGTTCCCATGTTTATATAATGATAGCAGGTGATTCCCATGTTTATATAGTGATAGTAGGTGGTTCCAATGTTTATATAATGATAGTAGGTGATTCCCTTGTTTATATAATGATAGGTGGTTTCCATGTTTATATAATGATAGTAGGTGGTTCCGTGTTTATATAATGATAGTAGGTGGTTCCCTGTTTATATAATGATAGTAGGTGGTTCCTGTTTATATAATGATAGTAGGTGGTTCCATGTTTATATAATGATAGTAGGTGATTCCGGTTTATATAATGATAGTAGGTGGTTCCTGTGTTTATATAATGATAGTAGGTGGTTCCTGTTTAAAAAAATTTAGGGGGTTTTTTTT
>NW_025052019.1:0-11873 GCF_019279795.1 Protopterus annectens | reverse complement strand
AAAAACTTCTTGGTGTAATAACAGATAACCTTACATTTGAGAGTCATATCGACAAAACCATCAAAACAGTTAACAAAAAACTAGGCTCCCTATATAGGATTAAACAATTTCTAACCCCACCGGCCAGAACAGCCATAGCTAGAACACACCTTCTCTCAACCCTTCCCTATGTCTCTCCCATTTTCCTAAACCTACGGAAAGCTAACCTAAACAAAATAGCTAGCTGCTACAATAATATAGCTAGATTTGCCACAGCCACAGCATACAGAACCTATCACTGTCAAAATCTTCAAACATTGGACTGGCTAGAGCTACCCAATCAACTCCAGTACAACCAACTCATAGTTATTCATAAAATCCTCTACCACCCTAACAGTTCATCCATTCTGGCAAATATTGCCACCCCCTACTGCAACCTACCACCTCTCGGCTCATTTAACAAGATGCAAGTTCAATCTGACAAAGCCAACAACTCAGTTGGAGAATCACTTCTCTCCAACTCAGCTGGTAAGAAATGGAACGCACTCCCCCCAGATCTTACCACTATAGCCTCCTTACCCCAATTCAAAACATCTCTAAAGAGGCACCTAAACAAGCATTGGCTATGTCCATGTCTAGACCCAGGCTAACTCGACTTACATGCAATTCTTGAAGGCATTTTGGAATAAACCTTCTACCTAAACCCACCCTAATTATAACTACTTCTCTATAACCTTCAGAACAACAGTCACTAATTTCTACCTAACTTCCTATACGCAACTTTTAGAATGCTGTGTTTCTAACTCCCTAAACTAACTTTTAAATCCCTCGTCTGTACCTCCGCTTGTGTATCCTATCATCCTAGCTTTTATACAAATATGTATTCAACCCTTCTACATCCAATTTCCAGGGACTCTCCTCTTAACTAAACACCTTTTTCTCACTAACCACTTTGTTTTCTCCGGGTAGTCACTCATGTCATATATCACTGTACCATGCCATTCTATACACTCAAATGCTGTACTGTTATTGCTGTAAATATGTAATGCTACTATTGCTGTACATACGCAATACTATATACCTACAATGATCTTAAAACTCAGTGTAACAATGTATATATATATATATATATATATATATATATATATATATATATATATATATATATCAGCAAGCACCAAGCACCAAAAGCAAGATAGTCGGACTCAGCTCCTGCAAAAAAAAGTTATTCAAACCACAGATGTTAAAATTAAAATAGAAACACCATTAACGCTTTTCAAAATCCGTTGAGCACACAGCGTCATTTCACATTGTTGACTTTCATCAGATGACCAGTAACATTTTTAACTTCTTTTATACTATATTCATTTAACTCATTTGCTTAATTACTTAGAATAATGAATTAATTGAACAATCACTGTATAAGTAGACCTTTACTCAAAATCTAAGTAAAATACATTTAGAAATACTTAAAACTTTAAACTTTAAAACCTGATGTTATATGGGTTGTTACAAAATTCTTGTTCACACATATATTAAGTTTCTTCCTGTAACTTATTGTTAATATTCCTGCTAGAAGTGCATTATTGTTGAAATTATCTTATTGCATTTTAATGACAAATATCAATAAATATTTTGTCAAGAACTAGAATATATAAATATAAAAGTATATAAAAATTTATTGCATGTGAATAAATTTGATTGCATTTATATAAATAGAAATATATAAATATCTTAAAAAGAACTGGAAAAGATAAAAATGAATCAAAATTGAATAAAGAACTACTGCACAATTGGGACATCTAGTGGTAGGAATAACATTATTACACTCAGCTTATAGCTTAGCTGCTCTTAACCTTAAAAGTGGGCAGTATGGATATTTTGTATCATTTAATCCAGGGAATTTCATCTGAATTCAAAGACAATTGCCACCTACAGCTCTCTATATTCGACTCTATCTTCCCAGGACCTCTAGGGTCTTATTGACTTGTTCAATTTATAAGAATTTGTATTTATATTCCCATGCAAGTTTTGCTGTGTTTATAAAGTGCATTGCTTTCTTTTCAGTTGATATGTCGACACATGCTCATATATCCTCCTCCTTGAGGGCTCTGTCTTCTCTTCCTATGTAAAAAAAAGAGCTAAGCAGGTTTCAACTGCTAGGCATATTGCAGCTCCAGTAGATTCACAATTATAATAATCTGGGCTATATATCCATTTGTTCTACCTATGTTCAGTCCTCTTTATTCAAGATATATTATCTTGTTCACATTTATATGTACCTTTTATTTTTATTCCTATTTTCCCATATATCCACTTTTAGGTCTCTAAATGTTACCAATACTTAGAATTTTGTATATTATTTTCCTTTAGGAATATTACCAATATTCTATGTCTGTTAAGGCTGAAATCTGTTCCATTCCTCTAAAAAATATTTTTCTAATTTCATTATTTAATCCATTATATTCTAAAGTATCAATGCCTTAGTGAGGCTATTTCATTGAAGATTCTTGTTGCTTGGCTTGAATCCGCACTCTACTTTCTTCCTGGTTTTGTTAGTTCTTTTACTAAGCAATATATGGGGGGGCAAATCTATCTTTTCGTCCCATCTCAACCTGGCACTTTCCTGATTCTTTTTAATGAATGACTCCAGGATAACCTCTTTGTAAAGAAAACATATATTCAAGCAGAAATCCACATTCGTTATTGAAGTCAGAGTCTAGGCCAGTCATTTCCTACTCCCTCGAACAAACTGCCCTTTCACTCATGTTTTTTCTTGCAATGCTTTGGGTGGGCACTTTGGTAATGTAGGATAAGAATTACAAAAGGTATCCTTCCTGTGTATTTTTACACTTCAAAAGCATTACCCTCTTTATATAATTCTAAGTCCAGATATATCATTTTATTTTCAGATATCTTATGAGGTAAATTTTTAGGAAGCTGGTAGTGTTGTTGATATATTTATAAATTCATCTTAACTTGTCTGTTCCTGCTGTCCAAAACATTATTATGTCATCCAGGAACCTTTTTGTAGAGAATCCAGGATGAACTATATCTGAATCAATAATGTACTGTTTCCTCCCATTTTGCCATAACAAGGTTAGCATAGGAGGGCACCACAGCTGCCCCATTGCAACAATTCTTAATTTGTTTGAAAAGAATTCGCCTTTAGGAAGAAGAGATGTAGTTGTACTTCAAAATTAGATCAACTCAAAGCCATAAACCAGCTTATCATCTTGCTCGTTCCGTGTGTCATTTATATCGTATTCAAAATACTGTGTCTCCTCTAACATTTCTTTACCCTTCCAGATATGGGAGGGATAGAGGAGAAAAGGTCCACCACATGCGATCACTGTAATGAATATAATATTATCTTGCCATTTTACATTCATTGAAACATTTCCCCAACAGATCCCAGGAATCCTTTAAAATACTTTGTTTTGTTCATCCATATGGGTTTTAATTTGGGAATCAACATATTTGGCTAATGTTTGTGTCTTGGATCCTTCCGCTGATACTATTGGATTTAAGTGGGCCGGATCCTCTTTATTTTTTATGTGTATTTTGGGGATTCTTAAAATGAGTGGGGATTCTGGGTTTGCCTATCAACTTTCAGGAATTTATAGCTTTGTGAGAATCTATTGCTCTTCTTGTAGCATATTGTAAAGATCCAGGTCCTATCTTGTTATAGGAAATATTAATTTCATTTATGGAAGCAGTAACATATTATTCATCTTCATCCCATAGTGAGTATCACTAATACATCTTTGCTGTCATATAGAATAATATTATCCATTATAATAATGCTCTCCGCCTTTTATCTGGCTTCATAACCTCTTTATATTGGGGTTATGCTTCATATCATATATAACAACTCTTTCTCTCTTTTAGTAATGTTCTCTTCATTTATTCCATCTTGATATTATCTTTCCTGATTGCCCCTCCAACACTCTTTCCAGGTTCTTTATCTTTGTGGGTGGAGTGGTGGGTTATACGCATTTTTCTGTTGAGGCCGCCACTTGGTCCATTATACCCACTTGGAAAAGATAATGCTGAGATTTCCACTTTTCTCAAAAACAATTTTTATGTCAAGTGTGCTTTGCAACACTCACCTTTACAGGAAGGGATAAATTTCAAGCCTTTGGATAATAAGGAAAAGTGTTCTTTCTCTATTGAGACTCTTTGCTAAGAGTTGTATATAGAAAAGTTACCATGTGTAAAACATGGTCCATTAACCTCTATATCTACATTACTTCTATTCTCATATCAGGAGCAGGTTGGGTTGGGAGGGTATCTAGTATCTCCCCCTCCCCCTTCTCCCTCCATTCCTCCTGAAAATTTGGTGTACCCTGGCGGAGCCTGTCTATTCAATAGCCTTCGGATCTCCTTAATGGGGGAAATGCTGAATCATAATCTCTCTATCATTACTTTCGGAATGAATTCCCATCCCTATTGGTCATCTAATTCCAAGTTAGGATCCATGTGTCAGTACTAACTCAGCCTCTCCTGGTAGTAGGGGTTTTGTAGTAACTGTTTTGAGTAGAGGTGGAACCTCGGGGTTTAGAATTAACAAGTCAAATTTCTCATATTCTTTCATGTCCCTCTGGTAGTTTTTTTATTTTCCTATTTATAATATCATTACATTTCTGATCAATGTCAATTCTTATATCATAATACTTTCTTTTTTCTTCTTGTATACCAAAAAATAAGTCATTATATGAAATGTACTGGTCTAATGTTTCTATATATCCTTATGTAGGGCTTCTTGAATTCTACCATTCTCTTTGATAATTAATTTTAACACTTCCTAGGCCACATTTGTTAAAAACTCTCTACATAATTCTTTATAATACTCAGTTACCATAAGAAACATTATTTGGAAATTTAAATACACGAGGCCTCTTAGAAGCACAATATTCCTAGTAGAAATGCATTCATAAAGATATTCATTTTCAATTTCCAGTGCTCTGAATTTAAACATTAAATTGTTTTAAATGCTCCAATTTGTTATTTATATGTACCATCTTTAAAATTCGGCTGCTCATTTTAAGTATATCTTGGGAGCTGGAAGTTAAAATTAACTTTTCGGTTTGGATCTTAACCAGTCCTTGGTATTAACAGTTTTAATTGAAAAATAAATGAATGTACAGTACCTTTGTGGAGGCACACTGCCTCTATTATTTCTTTCCGGATGACTGTCCTAAGTACCTGGTTGCTGTTCTGCAAACATGTTAGGTGTATTTTCTGGTTGGAAGGTTTTTCTCCGGGCCAAGCCGACGGCCATACCTTACATAAGCCTATAAGCTCCTTTTGATTACGAAAAATAGTTCCTTGTGTTGCCGCCATCATTGCAGATATTACCAGCTGCACCGTGGTCTATTAAGTAGCTCCCAAAATAGATATAGCCTGAGCCCGGTGTAAGTATATTTATAAGTTCCAGAAGCTGCCCGGTATTGAGGCTTCAAAGGGACTGTCCCAAAATCATCTGGGTTCCTTATTTCCTTTGGAGGCGTGGTCCTCCATCCTCGCCAAGCTACTAGTAAATCACGGCCTCCACTGGAAACACCACGAAAACCACAGTAACTCCAGCGCGCACCAAGCACCAAAAGGCAAGATAGTCGGGACTCAGCCTCGGGCAAAAGTTTATTCAAACCACAGGATGTTAAAATTTAAAATAGAAACACCATTAACAGCTTTTTCAAAACTGTTGAGCACACAGCGTTTTCGATCACGATAGAAGTTGACTTCATCAGATGACCAGTAACATTTTTTTAACTTCCTTTTTATACCATATTCCAATTAACTCATTTAGTTTAATTACTTAGAATAAATGAATTCAATTGACATCAATCCATTGGTAGTATATAGAACTTTACTTCAAAAATCTAAGTAAAAATACATTTAGAACACTTAAAACTTTAAACTTTAAAACTGGCATGTTATATGGTTGTTACAAAATTCTTGTTCACAATACATATTGCTTGTTTCTTCCCTGTAACTTATTGTTAAATATTCCCGCTAGAAGTGCATTATTGTTGAATTATCTTATTGCATTTAATGATAAATATCAATAAATATTTTTTGTCAAGAACCCTTTTGGGAATATATAAATATAAAGTATATAAAATTTTGCCGTATTAGAATAATTGATTGCATTATATAAATAGAAATATATAAATATTCCTAAAGAATCAAAAGATAAAAAATGAATCAAAATTGAATAAAGAACTACCGTGCATAATTGGGACATCTAGTGGTGAATAACATTATTACACCTTAGTTTATAGCTTAGCTGCTCTTAACCTTAAAAGTGCGGCAGTGGATATTTTATCATTTAATCCAGGAATTCTATCTGAATTCAAAGACAAATTCCGCTGACTACAGCTCTCTATATTCGGACTTATCTTCCCAGGGACTTCTAGGTCTTTTATTGACTTGTTCATTATAAGGAATTTGTATTTATATTCCATGTTTTATGTGTTTATAAAGTGTATTGCTTTCTTTCTAGTTGGGATATGTCGCATACATGCTCAAGTATATCCTCCTGGAGTGGCCTCTGTCTTTCCTATGTAAAAAGAGCTACAGGTTTCACACACTGCTAGTATATTATGCCCATAGATTCACAATTATAATAATTCAATATATATCCATTTGTTTCATCGGAGAACAGTCCTCTTATTCAAGATATAGTAGTATTGTCTACAGCTTACTACATTTATAAGGTAATTTTTATTTTTATTCCTATTTTTCCCATATCCACTTTTTAGTCTCAAAATGTTCGCCAATACTTCTAGAATTTCCTTGTATATTATTTTCTTAGGAAGATGTACCAATACCTTCTATATGTCTGTTAAGGTAGCTGAAAATCTGTTTTCCATCTCCTCTAAAAGCACATTCAACTTCAGTAGAGATCTGGTTTCCAAGCCATCAGCCGCTTTCCTATTGAATCCCAACAAAACCGAACTACTACTTCTCTCCCTACCAGAAAAAACCTCAAATTTGCGGAATATTACAATCTCATCCAATAATGGCACCATAATCTCCCCAGATCCATCTACAAAACTTCTTGGTGTACAACAGATATACCTTACATTTGAGAGAGTCGCGCTATCAGGCAAAACCCATCAAAAACAGTTAACAAAAAAACTAGGCTCCCTATAGCCGAAGTTTCAATAATTTCCTACAACCTCACACGGCCAGGAACAGCCATAGCTAGAACACACCTTCTCTCCCAATCCCTTCCCTATGTCTCCAGAACTTTCCGCGACCTAATGGAAAGCTAATCCTAAAACAAAATAGCTAGTTGCTGCTACAATAAGCATAGCTAGATTTGCCACAGCCACAGCATACAGAACCTATCACTGTCAAAAATCTTCAAACATTGGACTGGCTAGAGCTACCCAATCAACTCCAGTACAACCAACTCCATACATTGTCCGCATAAAATCCTCTACCACCCCTAACAGTTCATCCATTCCTTATAATATTGCCACCCCCTACTGCAACCTACCACCTCGGCTCATACCATTTAACAAGATGCAAGTTCAATCTGAGAAAGCCAACAACTCAGTTGGAGAATCACTTCTCTCCAACTCAGCTGGTAAGAAATGGAATGACTTCCAGATCTTACGGCACTATAGCCTCCTTACCCCAATTCAAAACATCTCTAAAGAGGTGCACCCAAACAAGCATTGGCTAGTGTCCATGTCTAGACCCAGGCTAACTCGACTTACATTGCAATTCTTGAAGGCACCCTCGGGAATAGGCAACTCCTTCTACCTAAACCCACCCTATAATTCATAACTACTTCTCTATAACCCCCTTCAGAACAACAGTCCAAATTAATTTTTCTACCTAACTTCCTATACTAAACTTTTAGTAACTGCTGTGTTTCTAACTCCCCTAAACTAACTTTCTTGAAATCCCTCGTCTGTACCTCCGCCTTGTGTATCCTAGATTTCATCCTAGCTTCTCCTTATACAAATATGTACTTCTTCCAAAAGCAAACCTCCTACATCCAATTTCAGGGACCTTCCTCTCAACTCAAAACAACCTTTTTCTACACTAACCACTTTGTTTTCTCCGGGTAGCAGTCACTCATGTCGCTATACTCACTGTACCATGCCATTCTCTATACACCTTCAAATGCTGTACTGTTATTGCTGTAAATATGTAATGCTACTTATTGCTGTACATGACGCACACTTTATATACCTACAATGATCTTAAAACTCAGTGTAGCCAATGTATATATATATATATATATATATATATATATATATAGGTTCTACTTTGTATAACTGAATTTCTGATTCACAAACGGCTACACAATTTACATCGACCCCAAACAACCGAAGAAACACAGTAACACCGACAAACACCAATAACTCAAAAAGCGAACACCACAAGTACACCGACACAAAAATGCGCCGAAACTACACATTGCACACAATAACATATCCACTAACCTTAACCTAAACCCTAACCCTAACGTGGACACTTGGTCAGACACCTCGCCGCAACCCGCACTTTAACCCTAACTCTAATCAACCCACCCTTTTAAACCTTCAACACCGATCACTGCTCTTTGACTTTTGAGTTACCCTACTCTGCACCAACCCCAACTCACTTAACTCCACCCTAAAACATTAAGCCCCGTACTATCGCAGACACTCACTCCACCCGCATACTAACCCCTTAACTGCACTCCAACCCTTCCTACCGCCACCGCTACACACATTACCATCGCTATCACACATTTACCTTACCGGAACCCTAAGTCCGACTGCTACGCACAAGAATTCACCTTCCCACACCTTACACTCAAAAATCCCTCACTATCGTTTTGACACTCTACCTGTCTGCTCCCTCAATCCCAATGGTACTATCAGACACTTCTGCGGATCGCTACCAATATTGCCGTCACAAGAAATGTCGGTCTTTCGGGCCTGTCGAATATCAGCGCTTTTCGATCACCTACCTGTTTTGGTCGTTCCGTCTCGATCTTCTGGGTGTCGGTGAAGTGGCGGTTGATGCTATTCAAAAGTAGACCCATATATATATATATATATATATATATATATATATATATATATATATATAAACCTCCTATTGAAACTTTAAGAAGTTACATATTTTAATTCTGTAACCCAATGACATGGGATAGACCAGCAGTCATCTTCTTTTGTACACGTGAGACTTTTCCTTCCCGGAGCCTCCATTTTGAAAATGGACGCCGCATCCAGGGCTCGGACTTTTCCAAGTTAACCAAAATGTAAAAATAAAAATAAAATAAATAAATAAATTTATCCTAAATAGCCTTGTACTCCACTAAAAGGGTAAGCAAGTTAAACTAATAATGCAATTATGTACCAAAATAAGAGTGAAGTATGCTAATGAAACAGGGTGAGAAAACGATGAATGAATGTGCAAAAATATAAAACACAATATGTCTTGAAAACTTCCGGGAAGTGCTCAGTAAACTATATTAAAAAGCAAATAAATGAAGAAAAAAAATTCTACAACCCTTTCTAGAAACACAGTAAACCTAACTCCTAAATATTCTGGAACACAGCCATTAAAGAAATCTTACATCCTGTTTCATAAATAAAGTCTCAACCTTCTAACCCCTTACCAATAATTCACCACTCAAAACTACAATATAATTCAATTCTTACTTGATGGCAGAACTGCATAGCAGCCATAATCACATTTCTTAGCTTCTAACTGGCCTAACCCTGCACAACAGCCACCGTCACTAAATCCACTTTCACTTTTAGTAACCCATCCCACAAACTGCTGAAAAAAACTCAAATCATGACTTGCTTTGTCTGATGACCTGCAAACAAAGCCTACCTTAAAAATAGGAAGCCATAATAGCATTGCTTTATAATGGCCTCAATCCGGCATGTCACTTCAACCCAGAATTCTACATTTCCCTCTCCTCTGGAAAAAAAACATACACATATCCTCTCTACACAAAAGGAGGTAATCTTGACATTGCCCCAACTTGAAATGCCTACGTAACTCATATCCCTCTATAAAATACTTGAATACTTAGAAAAATACATTTTAAAAACAATTCCTGAAACAACGGATCACTTGCAGGAAGAACTCCTACCCCAAGCACAAACACAGCATCCGTTCCTCATAGTGAACTTCCACAATGCACTTCTAACCTTTAAAGATACTGTCAATAATGCTAGAGATAACAGCAAACTCAGTCTCCCTCCTTATTTCTATGAACTTGTTTAAAGCCTTTGATGCAGTTTCAAGAAGAAAACTTCTACTTCTACTAACACTCAGACATTACAAAAAGCAAAACTTGAAGAACAGCCCTTTTAAATGAAGTGGCTAAATTTGCAAGACATGCCCTTTCAGAACCGCACCACTATACAGCACCAAAAATCCCACCAAATTGGTTAGAAACCACCTCACCATCTAAAAAATATGCTACTGCAACTTCTCACCACATAAAAATTGTCCAGCACTGAATGCCATTCTACAGGTAATTGGTGCTCCCGCCTCGAGTCATTACAATCCAGTAACTAAAAAATCCTCTCTGTCTACAACCCTATCAAATCTTCTGAGCCAGTGTATGAAGCCTACTTCCACCAAAGTTGCTAAGGCCTAGAACTCCTTAATCTCTGTAACCTATCACTGGTCAATATGCTCCATCCTTCAAAACAATTCGAAGACTTCCTAGGCAAAAATCTGGCTCTGTTCTGTTCACCCAGTTACAGGATAAACTGGAAATCCCTAAATATGAACATGGGTACCTGCCTTGCACCTTACACTTCCTTTACTCAAATCAATTTATCTCAGCCTGACTCTCTATCTAAACATAGGGTTCATAGGTTGGTACTTTAGGCTATCGTCCCCTTAGGGCCTTCTAGATGTTTAGCCATAACAATTAACCCTGTGATATTTCTTCCTGCCAATATTTACCTGCCATAACCCTGTTTTTTTTCTCCCACTTCATATTGCATTTCCTATTTGTATTATACTAACTTACGCTTTAATTTCTTTAAGTTGGCTAAAATTTCTGCCAAATTTTCTAAATCACTGTCATATATGTTTGTTGATTCTTAAATCTAAAGTTATATACTCACCCATACCATTAAATCTTTGTTGTCATGGCTCCAGTCCAAATTTCACTCTAAGATATGAAAGCTAAGAACTGACTTCACTTGCCACTTCTAACCATAGGTTCTCAGTGCTCCAGGATCCTTCCCCAGCTCACATAATCCACTTATGCAGCACAGAGTACAGTATTACCTCAGGATCGAGTTTGGCCCTGGCAATACCCATTGAAAAAAGGTAAGAGAAGGAAACCCAAGTAAAAGAGTATACACTTAAACAAACAAATATGGTGGATGGGATCCTGACCCTTTATCTTGCCAAGGAAGGAAATAACTGAGGGAAGCATTTCTTAAACCTTCCTAGAGCCAAGGAAAGGTCAGTTAGATCCATCTCCAGAGGAAGAAATTCAATGATGAAAAAAGCGCATCTGTAAGCAAAATTTACATTCAGAGAGTGGATGGAGAGAGTGGTAAAAGAATGGACGGAATATACAAACAACATGGATCTAATGTTGATTATGAGTACAAACTTTAGTATCTGATGATGTCTTTTCTGTCCATTCTTCTGCTACATATGGAACAGAGTCCCCAGGTGCTTCCAACCCAGGGAGGTCTCTCATGGAATGAGTTATTCCTTTTAGCACAGTTGAACCAAAGTGGAAGCTCTGGACCTGGACTGGATATCTCAATTTATAATGCAATATGGAAGGTATGGATTTTTGACTCAGGTAACTGCACCCTAAATGTCACCAAATGAACCCTTGAGGGAAAAAGGCTGTAGATGTGAGGCCAGAGATTCTTGTCAAAAAAGTG
>NW_025052018.1:0-10719 GCF_019279795.1 Protopterus annectens | reverse complement strand
GCTACCTTGTAGTAGTGTGACTGAAGATGAGCCACAGCTGCTTGGGGGTACTGATGGTCCCTTGGACAGAGTGACTGCAAAGGTAGAGGTAAGTAGTAGTACCCAGGCTGACAGTGAGGCACCACTGTCAGAGGATGCCAGACTTCCTGTGGAAGGGGAGCTGGGAAGGGTTACAAGGAGAGAGTTGAGACAGGCTCAGCTCTCGGACCCTACATTGCAAGGCCTTAGGCAGGTAGCTAGGGAGGCACCTGATTCTCAAGGAAAGGGGGAATCTGTATACTGGGACAAAGGGTTACTATACAGAGAGTGGACCCCTGAGGGAGGGCTACAAGGGGAGAGAGTACAGAAGTTGGTAGTGCCTAGAGCCTACCATCTGGCGCTTCTAGCCATAGCCCATGATATACCCTTTGCAGGTCATATAGGCATAAAATGTGCAAAGAGGCATATTATGCAGAACTTCTATTGGCCTGGAAATTCCAGAGATGTAACAGGGTACTGCTGGACCTGTGAGCAGTGCCAAAAGGTAGGCAAGGCAGGAGACAAGATGAGAGCTCCTTTGATGCCTTTGCCTGTGATTGAGGAGCCATTTCAGAGGGTAGCTATGGATATTGTGGGTCCTCTGAGTACCCCAAGTTCCTCAGGGAAAAAGTATATCCTAGTGATAGTGGATTATGCTACACGATACCCTGAGGCGGTGGCTTTGTCCTCCATTAAGGCAGAGAAGGTGGCAAATGCTTTGTTAGAGATTTTCAGCAGGGTAGGTTTCCCAAACGAAATACTGACTGACAGAGGTGCCAATTTCATGTCAGACCTGCTGGCTTGTCCCTGTGGAAGTCCTGGGGGTGAAGCACATGAAGACCACCCCTACCATCTCCAGACTAATAGTCTTGTTGAGAGGTTAAACTGTACAATCAAGTCCATGCTATGGGCATTTGCAGATCAGTTTAAGAGGGAGTGGGACAAATATTTGCCCCATCTGTTTGCTTACAGAGAAGTTCCCCAGGAATCCACAAGTTTTTCACCCTTTGAGTTGGTGTGTGGGCATAGGGTGAGGGGACCTCTAGATATAATTCGAGATGAGTGGGAAAGTGAGTGCGAGTCTCACAAAGTCTGTTGTGGCATAGCCTTAAACCTCAGGACAAGGTTCAGGGAACTCATGGGTGTGTCCCAGGTGAACCTGGCAGAAGCCCAACAACAGAAAAAGGTGTGGTATGACAGGAATGCTCGAGCTAGAGAGAGTGCTGTGGGGCAGCAGGCAATGGTTCTCATTCCTGTCAGACACAACAAACTGCAAGCAGCTTGGGAGGGAACCCTACAAGGTGGTAAGAAAGGTAAATTATGTTAACTACATGGTGGAACTGCTAGGCAGACGGCAGGGGCACAAATTGTACCATGTTAACATGATGAAACCTTACCATGATAGGGAGGCCCTTGTGCTGAACATTTGCAGTGGATTGCAGGAGGAGTCCGAGGGAGATCTTGGGACTGATCTGCTCAGTGAGGCACGGGCTGACACCTCAGTGGAAGAGGTAGCAGTGTCCCAGCAGCTATCTCCTACCCAGGTTCGAGAAATCGAGCAGTGTTGCCGGAATTTGGAGACATGTTCACTGGGAAACCAGGGTGTACCCACCTGGGGAAGCACCAGGTGGATACAGGACCCCAAAGGCCTGTTAGGCAGGCCCCTTATAGAGTGCCTGAGAGAGTCAAACAGACTCTGAGGGAGGAGGTACAGGAGATGTTGGAACTAAGGGTGATTCAAGAGTCCAACAGTCCCTGGGCCTCCCCAGTGGTGCTGGTGCCAAAGAAGGATAGCACCACCAGATTCTGTGTGGACTACAGGAAATTAAATAGTCACACAGAGTCAGATGCTTACCCCATGCCTAGGACAGATGAGGCCCTAGAGCAGCTGGGTGGGGCTAAGTATCTTACAACCACTGATCTTACCAAGTGTTACTGGCAGGTGCCCTTGACTCCCAGTGTAAGAGAGAAGTCAGCCTTTGTGACTCCTTTTGGCTTGTATGAGTTCACAAAGATGCCCTTTGGGATGAAGACTGCCCCAGCGACTTTCCAGAGGCTGGTAGATTGTATCCTAGCAGGAGCAGGAGGGTTTGCCTTTGCTTACTTAGATGATGATGCCATCTACAGCCATTCCTAGCCAGAACATCTTAAGCATGTCAGGGAGGTGCTGGGCAGACTACAGAGGACAGGGTTGACCATTAAGCTGAGCAAATGTCAGGTTGGTATGGCAGAGATCTCCTATCTAGGACATAGAGTGGGGAGTGGTGAGATAAGGCCAGAACCTGCCAAAGTGGAAGCCATTTAGGCATGGCCTGCACCTGTTACTAAAAAGCAGGTGAGGGCCTTTTTAGGGACAGCAGGGTACTACAGAAAGTTCATCCCCAGTTATAGTACCATAGATCCTCCCCTCACAGACCTGACAAGGAAGAACAGGCCAGATAAGGTAGTGTGGACCCCAGCATGTGAGCAGGCATTCCTGAAGCTTAAAGAAGCTTTGGGAGTACCCACTGTGTTAGCCAGTCCCAATTACAGCAAATAAGTTGTTGTGCAGGTGGATGCTTCAAACCATGGGGTGGGGCTGTACTTAGCCAGGTTTCTTCAGAGGGAGAAGAGCGCCCAGTGGTTTATCTCAGGCGTAGGCCCCAACCCAGGGAGGAATGCTATGCAGCTGTAGAAAAGGAATGTCTAACCATAGTGTGGGCACTGCAGAAACTTCAGCCTTATCTGTATGGAAGGAAATTCACTGTTATGACAGATCACAACCCCCTAACATGGTTACACAGAGTCAGCCAGCAAAATGCCAAGTTGCTAAGATGGAGCTCTGCAAAGTTGTTTTATTGCATTCCTGCCTGTATTTCTGAGGTTTTTTGCACTTTTAAAGTTTGTTTTTGCTTAATTTAACTGGTAGGCTACACACTCAAGTACGCTAGCTGAATTAAAGCATTTACGGTGTTTCTGTACCTAATTTCTGCTACTTTGTATATAAAAATAAATAAATAAATAAATATCCTTCTTTCCCGCCTTTACTGAACTAGAATAGTCCAGTCTTCAGGTATTGCTGATCTCTGGGCTTGTGTCATAGTTCCTGTGTTGCCCATATCCTTATTTGGATAGGAGGAAGCTTCTTTGTTCACCAGTGAGAGTGGGGAGCTCTTAGCAGCCTATCTGTCCCTTGAGGAGTGGTTCCAGCCCAGTAGCTTATTGGCCGTTTTGAGCCATTTCCTATCTCTTTCTAACCCCCTGCTTTAAAGCCAGCTTTAGCACGCTTGCTTGTAATTTTAAGTTTGTCCTGTTTGTTGCATTTACCTGTTGAGGCTACACACTCAAGTGCGCTAGCCTGTGTTACATATTTATTGCATTTTTCTGCTGTTTATTGCAAAAAAGAAAAAAAAAATTATCCTTGTTTCCCATCTTTCCTGACCTGGAGTAGTCCAAATACAGGCTCTGCTGTATTCTGGACTTTTGGAAAGTTCCTGTGTTGCCCATTTCCTTTCATGGATAAAGGGAGGCTTCTTTGTTCACCAGTGGCAGTGGGGAGCTTAGAGCAGCCTATCTATCCGTGGAGGAGTTTTCCCAGCACAAGAATCTGGTAGTCTATTGGCCGTTTTGGGCCAATTTCTAGCTCTTTCAAGTCCCCCTGTATAAAACCCGCTTTAGCGCGGCTTTGTGTGATTTTTGCGCATAGCACAGCGCCACTTAATAGGGTTTAAACCATTCTCAGCTCCACAAAGTCTGCTCTTCACTTTTTCCCTTAGAACTGATCTAGTTCTCATAATAAACACCCTATTCCCACTCTAAAGCCTGGCACTTGCTCACTAAAGCAATTATATAAGTCAGCACTAAAAAATTTAAAGCACTACACCCTCACAAACTCCCCTTGAGTACTTTGTTCCCCATTGGCCCTTTTTTTCAATTATAAAGGAATTCCCAATACTATTCTAGCATGTCCAAAGGTCAGTTGTCAATCTCCTCTCCGGTCCAGCTGGTGAATCTGGGAATCTTGAGGCAATGTTACAACTGCCTCATGTACACAGACAACCCTCTCCTCCTCCCAACAAATTCCAATACATGTGAGAAATGCAACCATATACCCAAATTGGAGGCTAAGCTCTCTCAACTCAGTACTGGTGTAACCAGTCAGGAGGAGAAGGAAACCACACTCACTACAATTCCAGTCTCACATAGACCTACCACGACAGCAAACCCAACACATAAACACACAAAAACATACTCAGCGGCTCTAAATAAAAATCTGCCTAAGCAGCAGAGACCTCCAAAGCAGACACCCAAGCAACCGCTACCCCAAAACAAAACACGTGCAACACATAGCTCACAAAGCCAGTGTGCTGAACAGTCACAGCCCTTAAGGCTAAACAACACACCTGATACACTTGTAATAGGTGACTCTATCGTCAGGCATACTGACGTCCTGCTCACCAGGCTGAACAAGGAGAAGGTCACGGTGAGCTGCCTGTCAGGCACTAGGATCCGCCACATAGCACAAGCAACTCAGGTCACTCCAAGGCAAGTATAAATATGACTCAGTCATTGTCCATGCTGGTGTGAATGACCTGATACGTACCTCCCTGGACTGCATGAAAAGAGACATAGAGAAGCTCTCTGAGCATGTAGCCCAGGCCGGTATGACCCTGACCTTGAGTAGCATCTTACCCTCACCAAGAATGATGCCACAATATGAAGACAAGATGATCAATTTCAACAATTGGCTTAAGTATTGGTGTCATTCAAAGGGGATCCAATGCCTGTCTGCCTGGGATGACATGCTCGACAAGCCACGATGCTTCGCTAGGGACGGCTTGCACCTGTCACCCTGGGCTTTCAGATATTGGCAAAGGCTCTTGCCACCCCTATAGTGCCTTTTTTAGGCAAGGCTCAAAAGACAAACCCACCTCCATAGGTATCACAAGGGATAAGAAACTAAGAGTAATGCTACTCAATGCCAGAATTCTAAACCTCAAGATGCACGCACTCAAAACTCTCCTTAGCATGGAGAACATCGATATCTGTGCAGTAAAAGAAACCTGGTTCAAGGCTCCTGAGAGCACCCCAGCACTACCAAGTTATACCTCATACCATATTTTTCGGCCCCAAAACTTGGACTGAACCACAAAAGGAGGGGGAGTATCAATTTTCGTCAAAGATACCCACACCTCCAGGTTGGTGGCACAGCACAAAGCATCAGAGACTATCCATGTGCAACTAACAGTGGATAAAACTGCCTTCCAGTTTATAGCCTGCTACAGACCACCCTCCCAAACCCAGGAACCCCACTCGGCCTTCCTGAGAACACTGGAAAATATGAAGGTCTCTCCAAACACCATTATATTGGGCGACTTCAACTACCCTAACATAGACTGGGAGCATTACTCTAGCTCCAACACCCTATCCTGAAGGTTCCTAGAATTTATAAACTCAAATGCTATGGAACAACTTGTTGCCTCTCCCACAAGAGGGGAAAACATACTGGACCTGATCATCACCAACATGGGGACTCTATTCTCCAGACCAGAAGTGTATCCCTCACTGGTAAGATCAGACCATAAACTAATCTCAGTAGATATTCACATCCCGACCCCAGCCCCTGCCCAGAAAACCACAGTGAAAAAATTCTCTAAAGCAAATTTCACACTCCTGAAAACCGAGGTGGAATCCTTCAAAGCCCCGGCCTGTGGAAAATACGGCCCAGACTGCAGAATCCTTTATAAACGCATTCTATGAACACCTTCAGGAATGCATGGGTCATGCAATCCCAAATAAAACCAAGACCCAATCCTCCAAAGTTAGGCGTCCTGTCTGGTGGACCCCAGCCATAAACAAACTATACAATAGAAGGAAGAAGCTACTACATGACAGAGCAAAATCCCAAAAAGGGAAGGCATCTCTGATCAGTATTAGCAAAAAACTACGGGCACTCATAAAATCGTCTAAGGCTAGCTTCGAGAGAAAAATTGCACAGGACACTAAGGATAATCACAAGGCTTTCTTTAGTTATGTTAGGAACCTGGGTGGGAATTCCCAGATATGCTCAGAATTAGTCCAAAATGACAAAAAATACACCGAACCCACAGACATTGCCAACATCCTAGCTGACAGGTTCAGCACAAACTTCTCCCCCCCTTCCCCACCAAAAGGGCAAATATCTATCCCAGCAGAGTGCTGCCCCCCTGACATCTCAGATGCTCAGGTAAGAGCCACCCTCTCCAAAGCAAAAAACACAGCATCAATGGGACCAGACGGTGTCCCGGGCTGCGTCCTACATGAACTCCAAGAAGAACTAAACCCAAACATAAAAACTACTGCTCAATCTCAGCCTTACTACAAGATATGTACCCAAAGAGTGGCGTACAGCAACAGTGGTCCCTCTCCACAAAGGTGGTGCCTCAACGGATCCTGGAAACTATCGCCCCATAAGCCTGACTAGCTTGGTCTGCAAAGCTATGGAAAGGATCATCATGGACCTCATAAATAAAGATATTGGGGACCTACAGACACTGGATCCTACCCAGTTTGGCTTTGTTAAGGGCAGATCCTGCCTCTTAAACCTGGTTGATTTCTTTGAAACAGTCACCAAGGCCATTGACGAGGGGAAGGTGGTCCACACAGCCTACCTGGACCTTGCAAAAGCCTTGATACATACCCCACTGGCATTATAGATAAGCTGACCAGCTTAAATATAAACCCCTATGTCACTAGATGGGTTGCAAACTGGCTCAAGGACAGAACCCACATGGTTAGAATTGCTGGAGCCATGTCAGACTCCAAACCAGTTACAAGTGGCGCCCCAGAAGGCTCAGTCCTGGGACCTCTCTTGTTTGGTATATATTTCTTGGAGGTACAGGCTAACACGGAAGGACTGTGGCTGACCAAGTTCGCAGATGACTGCAAACTGGGCGCCATAATCGACTCTCCAGCCGGCACAAGCATCCTACAAAAGGGCCTCATAGAAACAGACAACTGGTGCCAGAGCCATGGCCTCAAGCTAAACGCCAAAAAGTGTATAGTCATCCCCTCTGGCAAAAACAAAGTGCCACAAATTACCACATAGTTGGTAATCCATTACGTACGGAAGAAGTAATTAGGGACCTGGGGACCCAAGTTGATAGCAATCTCTCATTTGACAACCACGAGGCCAAAGTGGTTAGAAAAACATTTTATATAGCCCACCTAATCATGAAGGGATTCACATCTAGAGCAGGGAGGTCTTCGTGCCTCTTTACTCATCCCTCATCAGGCCCATAATTGAGTACAATGCCCTTTTTGGGATGTACCTTACCAGACACCTGCAGCAACTGGAAAGACCCCAAAAGTACCTCACCAAGAGGATCAAAGGGCTCAAACAGATGCCATATGCTGCCCGGTTAAAGAAACTCCAGCTCTACTCAGTGACATACCGCCTGCTCAGGGGCGATCTGTGCCTGACGTATAAAGCCATGTCCAACCCGGAATTAATGGACATGCTGCACCTCAGGAAATCCAAATCCCATCGAGCCAGTGCTCGAGACTTGAACCTCAGCACTGAAATAAATAGGACATGCTGGAGGGATAGATTCATAACTCAGAGGCTCCATTCACTCTGGAATAAAATCCCAGTCCAGGTTAGGCAGAGTCCCTCACTGACTCTCTTCAAGAGGAATCTTGATGAGTGGATGGGAGATAGTAGGTTTACTCCGGGTATCACTTCTGTGTCACTGTTAGACAGAGGCACAGTATACTAACCTCAAAAAAGGACATAGCAAAATTCATTTAAAATGGGTGGCGAAAGCCAAACGCACTCTGGCTAGGCTTATAAATGCCCTAGGGCAGATAGCCTAGTATGAACCTATAAACCTATGATATGTCCGTGTAGCGCTGCAGTGGGATTAGCAATGCCAATGCAGATGGGCTGTCAAAACAGGAACGCGGTAAGGTATACCAAGATGGACCTAACTCTCTCAAGCAGCATTTCTCAAGGGTCACTTGAAAAACTAGCTTGAGTTCTCCAGGGGGGAGATATGTGAAGATAGGTGAAGGCTGGCAGCCTAGCCAGATAGAATTTTGGAGATATTCTGTCATCTGTAAATATTAATGTAAACCACAGGCTTGTTGTTTTAAATGGTAAAATAGTGTTACCTGTGGAACTGTAAAATAATGTACAACAGTGACCTCTGCTGACCAAGTAAAGCATGTTGTGACCCTTTGATATAAGCACGCTTCAGGCTGGTCTAGATGAAGGAATTCTTGCTATTGTTTTAAGGCCAGAGTTAATGGCTAGAATTTGCATGCATAAATGTCTTTAATGGCTTTGCTTCCTGATCTGATGTAAGCTTACTAAAGTATGCAGTCTTTTAGCCTGAGAACCCCAGGAAAGTGTGAAGAATGATGTAATGTGAATCAGGATTGTGATATCAATTTAAATAGAGAGAATCAGAGAGCATTAAGCATTTTTTGTCTTGACCTTCCAACTCACCAGCACTGTCTTGCTCTATATGTAAGTTTATCTTAGATTTGTGTGTTCTCTTAGAAATAGCTAGAAACTAGAAAGATTAGACTAAATGTTTTTCTGTGATGTCAGAACTGTACTACTGAATTATTTTGTGTATTTCTTTGTGATCTCTGAACTCTTGACTAGCACTGAATAATAAAAAGTATTGTCTTGTGTTTTGACTACTTGTTATTAAATATTTTAAACCCTTTCAACTGTGGCTGTTTTGGTAGAGATAATTTAAGCTCTTTAGAGTATTTGCATGCCTTTGGTAAAATTGTACAAAGCCACTCTAATAGCTTTTGTCCTGGGCTATACTACCAATTGGATAAAATATTGCACAGTAATAATTAGACACCCTTTTAAGGGCCTTTGAGTAGCTGATAAATATTAGTGGGTGGTGGCAGCTGGTACTACCATATAGTCTGGGGAAAAAGGGACACAGCTGGGAGAACCTGTGCCAGCCTTTCCCAGGAGTGAATGTGTGGTTGTATAAACTCTTCTCCAAGTGTGTGTGTGTGTGTGTGTGTGTGTGCATGTGTGTGCATGTGTGTGCGTGTGTGTGTGTGTGTGTGTCTGTGTGTGCGTTTTCTGTGTGTGCGTGTGCCTGTGTGTCTGTTTGTGTCTTGTGTGTGTCGTGTGTCTGTGTGCGCGTGTCTGTGTCTGTGCGTGCGCGTCTGTGTCTGTGCGCGCGCGTCTGTGTGTGCGGTGTCTGTGTGTGTGCGGTGTCTGTGTGTGTGCGGTGTCTGTGTGCGTGCGGTGTCTGTGTGCGTGCGGTGTCTGTGTGCGTGCGTGTCTCTGTGTGCGTGCGTGTCTCTGTGTGCGTGCGTGTCTCTGTGTGCGTGTCTGTGTGTGTGTTGTGTGTGTGTGTGTGTGTGTGTGTGTGTGTTGTGTTTTGTGTGTCAGCTACTTGGACAGAGACACGAAGCACTGGTTGGACAGAGAGGGTGCTGGAAGTTTTAGCTTGCCCACTAGGCTGAGATCAGGACCCTATAGCTGTGCTAGTGGGGAGTCTTATTGGGGACCTGGAGCGCATGGGTGCAACCATCCCCGGACTGACTGTGATCTCTGTGTGCTCTTAAGGGAAATTGCATTTTGCTGTGTGTATTTGTTATCCTTTCCTCCTATATGAGATGCCCCTCACTGGTGTTAGTGGTGAGGATTGAGGTTCCATGATTGCTGGGCCAGGGCACGGGCATCACACAAGGCATTGTCAGACTCCACTCTGATGAACCTCCTGCATATCCGCAAAGCAAACAGAACCAGTATTACCTATTGTAAAGACTTAAACATTGCCTGTGATATGAATAGGTCATGCTGGAGAGACAGGTATGTATCTCAGAGACTAACCCTTCTCTGGAACAGGCGATCCATGTGAAGCAGAGTTCCTCCCTAGTCCAATTCAAGAGTAAATGTTTCTACTACCCCCCCGTGAGTGTATAAAGGTAGTTTGCAGACACAGGAAGTGTGATAGCTATTCAAGCTATTCAAAGGGAGAATGGAACCACACAGGGCTTAGGTCATGGATAACCTTATCCCACCTGTAGAAATCCATATAGCCAGGATTTAGTGGGGTGATAATGTTGGGTGGCAACACAAAACTGGAAGGTGCATGGGGAGAAGGATGGAATACAACCAGTGACCTAGCTTAGATCCACAGTTGACTGGGGAGAAATACACACCAAAGGGCCATGAGCGAAATGCAACTCTGGTATAGGGAACACACCACACCACCTTCACCGTGGGGACCCTCACAGGCATGTACATATGCAATAACACAGACTCCAGGCACATCATGGCTGTATCCTCAGGATGTCATCACAGCAATACAGCATGATTCTGAACCCTGCCACCGCCAAGGAAAAGCTGCTAAGTGGCTGATGCATTGGTGTAGGGGATGGGTGCCCCCTTATGTCTAGCACAGATCCTAGTTGCATGTTCATGTGTAAAGGAAGTCCAGTGTACCTAAAATCTATGATCCAAGGTCAGCTTATGCTGCTTTTTTGCTGAGAAGACAAGAGAGGAGTTTGGTTTTGTATTAGGAAGTCAAGAGTGGCAGAGAAGGATGTAAGAGTGGTACAGGATATGTACGAGGGCAGTGTGACAGTGGTGAGGTCTGTGGTTGTAGTGATGGATGCATTTTAGGTGGAGGTGGGATTACATCAAATATCAGCTCTGAGCCCTTTATTATTTGCAAGTGGTTGAGTGTCATGATGATA
>NW_025052017.1:0-10482 GCF_019279795.1 Protopterus annectens | reverse complement strand
TTTTTTTACTAAAAAATCCCAAAACCCCCTATAAAAAGGGGGTATTTTTTGCATTCCTGGCTCTGGCTAAACTTCCACTTTCAGTATGATCTTTTATGATTTAACTGTTTCTATGCATTTCCAGCCTCTTATTACTTAGAGAAAAATAGCCCTGAAAAGTGACCTTTCTCCAACAGGGGAAAAGCTAGGAGGCTGAAACCCTGCAGGTAGGCAGAGTACTATACACCCTAGAAAAGAGTACTGCAATCCTGGCTCTGGCTTAACTACAACTTTCAGTATGACAGTTTATTGTTTTAGCTTTCTCTATGCATTTCCAGCCAATTATTACATAGAGAAAAATACCTGTGTAAAGTGGCTTTTCTCCAAGAGGGGTAATGCTAGGAGGCTGAAACTCTATAAGTAGATAGAGTACTATACATGCTACAAAATCATACTGCAATCCTGACTCTGGATTAATGTCCACTTTCAGTATGACCATTTATTGTTTTGAGCTTTCTCTATGCATTTCTAGCCTATTTTTACATAGAGGAAAATACCCCTGTAAAGTGACTTTCCTCCAAGAGTGGAAAAGCTAGGAGGCTGAAACTCTACAAGTAGGCAGAGTGCTATTCCACCCAACACACTGGTACTGCAATCTTGGCTCAGGTTTAATTTCCACTTTCAGTATGACCATGTATTGTTTTTAGTTTTCTCTATGCTTTTGCATCTTATTTTTACATATATAAAAATACCCCTGAAAAGTGTTTTTTCTCCAAGAGGGGAAGAGCTAGGAGGCTGAAACTCTCCATGTAGGCAGAGTACTATCCACTCTATAAAATGGTATTGCAATACTGGCTCTTCCTTAACTTCCACTTTCAGAATGACTATTTATTGTGTTAAGCTTTCTCTATGCATTTCCTGCCTATTTTAGCTAGAGAAGAATTCCTGTGAAAAGTGGCTTTCTCCTAGAGGGGAAAAGCTAGGAGGCTGAAACTGTACAGGTAGGCAGAGTACTATCCATCCTACAAAAAGGTACTGCAATCCTGGGCCTGGCTTTACTTCTACTTTTGGTATGACCATTTATTTTTCTCAGCTTTCTCTATGCATTTCCAGTCTATTTTTACATAGAGAAAAATACCCCTGCAAAATGGCTTTTCTCGAAGAGGGGAAAAGCTAGCATGCTGAAACTCTACAGGTAGGCAAATCCACCCTATGAAATGATACTGCAATCCTGGCTCTGGCTTAACATCTTCTTTCAGTATGAATATTTATGTTTTTTTGTTTTCTATATGCATGTCCAGCGTATTTTTACATAGAGATAAATACCCCTGAAAAGTGGCTTTTCTTCAAGTGGGGAACAGCTAGGAGGCTTAAACTATACAGGTGGGTAGAGTACTATCCACCCTACAAAAGGGTATTGTAATCCTGGTTCTGGCTTAGCTTACACTTTCAGTATGACCGTTTATTTTTTTATTTTGCTTTCCCAATGCATTTCCAGCCTATTTATATATATAAATCAAAATACCCCTGAAAAGTGGCTTTTCTCCAAGAGGAAAAAAGCTAGGAGGCTGAAACTCTGCAGGTAGGCAGAGTACTAGCCACCCTACAAAAGGGTACTGCAATCCTGGCTCTGGCTTAACTTACACTTTCAGTATGACCTTTTATGGTTTAACTGTTTCTATACATTTCCAGACTCTTTTTACTTAGAGAAAAATAGCCCTGAAAAGTGGCCTTTCTCCAACAGGAGAAAAGCTAGGAGGCTGAAACTCTGCAGGTAGGCAGAGTGCTATACGCCCTAGAAAAGAGTATTGCAATCCTGGCTCTGGCTTAACTACAACTTTCAGTATGACAGTTTATTGTTTTAGCTTTCTATATGCATTTCCAGCCTATTTTTACATACAGAAAAATACCCATGTAAAGTGGCTTTTCTCCAAGAGGGGTAATGCTAGGAGGCTGAAACTCTATAAGTAGACAGAGTACTATACATGCTACAAAAATGGTACTGCAATCCTGACTCTGGATTAATGTCCACTTTCAGTATGACCATTTATTGTTTTGAGCTTTCTCTATGCATTTCTAGCCTATTTTTACATAGAGGAAAATACCCCTGAAAAGTGGCTTTCCTCCAAGAGTGGAAAAGCTAGGAGGCTGAAACTCTACTGGTGGGCAGAGTCCTATCTACCCTCCAAAAGGGTATTGCAATCCTGGCTCTGGCTTAACTTCCACTTTCAGTATGACAGTTTATATATTTTTTTGCTTTCTCAATGCTTTTACAGTCTATTTTTTTATTGAGAAAAATACCACTGAAAAGTGGCTTTTTTCCAAGAGTGGAAAAGCAAGGAGGCTGAAACTCTGCAGGTAGGCAGAGTACTAGCCACCCTACAAAAGGGTACTACAATCCTGTCAACTCCACACTTTTCATGAGACATTATTGATTTTTGCTTTCTCTATGCATTTGCAGCCTCTTTTTACCTAGAGAACAATACCCCTGAAATGTGGCTTTTCTCCAAGAGGGTAAAAGTTAGGAGGATGAAAAGGTACAGGTAAGCAGAGTACTATACACCCTAGAAAAGAGTACCTCAATCCTGGCTCTGGCTTAACTACAACTTTCAGTATGACAGTTTATTGTTTTAGCTTTCTCTATGCATTTCCAGCCTATTTTTACATAGAGAAAAATACACGTGAAAAGTGGATTTTCTCCAACAGGGTAAAAGCTAGGAGGCTAAAACTCTACATGTAGGCAGAGTACTATCCTTCCTACAAAAGGGTACTGCAATCCTGGCTCTGGCTTAACTTCCACTTTCAGTATGACCATTTATTTTTAGCTTTCTCTATGCATTTCCAGACTCTTCTTACATAGAGAAAAATACCCATGCAAAGTGTCTTTTCTCTAAGAGTGGAAAGGCTAGGAGTCTGAATCTCCACAGGTAGGCAGTGTACTATCCAAAGTACAAGAGCGTACTGCAATCCTGGCTCTTGCTTGACTTCAACTTTCAGTATGACCTTTTATTGTTTATGGCTTTATCTATGCATTTCAATGCTATTTTTACATAGAGAAAAATATCCCTGAAAAGTGGCTTTTCTCCAAGAGCAAAAAGTTAGGAGGCTGAAAGTCTACGGGTAGGGTGAGTACTATCCACCTACAAAAGGGTACTGCAATCTTGGCTCTGGCTTAACTTCCACTTCCAGTATGACTATTTATTGTTTTTAGCTTTCTTTATGCATTTCCTGCCTATTTTTACCTTGATAAAAATACCCATGAAAAGTGTCTTTTCTCCAAGAGGGGAAAACCTAGGAGGCTGAAACTCTACAGGTAGGCAGAGTACTACCCACCCTATAAAAGGGTACTGCAATCCTGGGCCTAGCTTAACTGCAACTTTCAGTATGACCGTTTATTGTTTTCAGCTTTCTCTATGCTTTTCCAGCCTAATTTACATAGAGAAAAATACCCCTGCAAAATGGCTTTTCTCAAAGAGGGGAAAAGCTAGGATGCTGAAACTCTACAGGTAGGCAAAGTACTATCCACCCTATGAAAGGGTACTGCAATCCTGGCCCTGGCTTAACTTCTAATTTCAGTATGAACATTTATGATTTTTTTCTTTGTATATGCCTTTCCAGCCTATTTTTACTTAGAGAAAAATATCCCTGAAAAGTGTTTTTTCTCCAAGAGGGGAAAAGCAAGGAGACTAAAAGTCTACAGGTGAGTAGAGTACTATCCAACATACAAAAGAGTATTGTAATCCAGATTCTGGCTTAACTTACCCTTTCAGTATGACAGTTTATTTATTTATTTATTTTGCTTTCTCGATGCGTTTTCAGCCTATTTTTATATATACATCAAAATACCCCCAAAATGTGGCTTTTCTCCAAGAGGAAAAAAGCTACGAGTCTGAACCTCTACATGTAGGCAGAGTACTATCCACCCTACAAAAGGGTACTGCAATCCTGGGTCTGGCTTAACATCTACTTTCAGTATGACTGTTTATTATTTTCTGCTTTCTCTATGCATTTCCAGCCGATTTTTACATAGAGAAAAATACCCCTGCAAAATGGCTTTTCTCGAAGAGGGGAAAAGCTAGGATGATGAAACTCTACAGGTAGGCAAAGCACTATCCACCTTATGAAAGGGTACTGCAATCGACTTTCAGTATGACCTTTTAATGTTTTTCCCTTTCTCTATGCATGTCCAGCCCATTTTTATATAGAGAAAAATACCTGTGAAAAGTGGCTTTCCTCCAAGATGGGAAAAGCTAGGAGGCTGAAACTCTACAGGTAGGCAGAGTTCAATACACCCTACAAAACATTACTGCATTCCTGGCTCTGGCTAAACTTCCACTTTCAGTATGACCTTTTATGGTTTAACATTTTCTATGCATTTCCAGCCTCTTTCTACTTAGAGAAAAATAGCCCTGAAAAGTGGCTTTTCTCCAATATGGGAAAAACTAGGAGGCTAAAACTCTACTGGTGGGCAGAGTCCTATCTATCCTACAAAAGGGTATTGCAATCCTGGCTCTGGCTTAACTTCCACTTTCAGTATGACAGTTTATTGTTTTTTGTTTTCTCAATGCTTTTCCAGTCTATTTTTTATTGAGAAAAATACAACTGAAAAGTGGCTTTTTTCCAAGTGGGGAAAAGCAAGGAGGCTGAAACTCTACAGGTGGGCAGAGTACTATCCGTCCTACAAAAGGGTACTGCAATCATGGCTCTGGCTTAACTTCCACTTTCAGTATGACCATTTATTTTTAGCTTTCTCTATGCATATCAAGCCTATTTCTATATTGAGAAAAATACCCCTGAAAAGTAGCTTTTTTCCAAGAGGGGAAAAGCAAGGAGGCTAAAACTCTACAGGTAGGAAGAGTGCTATTCCACCCAACACAATGGTACTGCAATCTTGGCTCTGGCTTAATTTCCACTTTCAGTATGACCATGTATTGTTTTTTAGTTTTCTCTATGCATTTACATCTTATTTTTACATATATAAAAATACCCCTGAAAAGTGGCTTTTCTCCAAGAGGGGAAGAGCTAGGAGGCTGAAACTCTCCATGTAGGCAGAGTACTATCCCCTCTATAAAATGGTATTGCAATACTGGCTCTTCCTTAACTTCCACTTTCAGAATGACTATTTATTGTGTTTAGCTTTCTCTATGCATTTCCTGCCTATTTTTACCTAGAGAAAAATTCCTGAGAAAAGTGGCTTTCTCCTAGAAGGGAAAAGCTAGGAGGCTGAAACTGTACAGGTAGGCAGAATATTATCCACCCTACAAAAATGTACTGCAATCCTGGACCTGGCTTAACTTCTACTTTCAGTATGACTATTTATTTTTCTCAGCTTTCTCTATGCATTTCCAGTCTATTTTTACATAGAGGAAAATACCCCTGTAAAATGGCTTTTCTCGAAGCTAGGATGCTGAAACTCTACAGGTAGGCAAAGTACTATCCACCCTACAAAAAGATACTGCAATCGTGGCCCTGGCTTAACCTCTTCTTTCAGTATGAATATTTATGTTTTTTTGTTTTCTATATGCATTTCCAGCGTATTTTTACATAGAGATAAATACCCCTGAAAAGTGGCTTTTCTCCAAGAGGGGAACAGCTAGGAGGATTAAACTATACAGGTGGGCAGAGTACTATCCACCCTACAAAAGGGTATTGTAATCCTGGTTCTGGCTTAGCTTACATTTTCACTATGACCGTTTATTTTTTTATTTTGCTTTCCCAATGCATTTCCAGCCTATTTTTATATATAAATCAAAATACCCCTGAAAAGTGGCTTTTCTCCAAGAGGAAAAAAGCTAGGAGGCTGAAACTCTGCAGGTAGGCAGAGTACTATCCACCCTACAAAAGGATACTGAAATTCTGGCTCTGGCTTAACTTAAACTTTCAGTATGACTTTTTATGTTTTTTTAGCTTTATCTATGTATTTGCAGCCTCTTTTTACCTAGAGAACAATACCCCTGAAATGTGGCTTTTCTCCAAGAGGGGAAAAGTTAGGAGGATGAAACTCTACAGGTAGGCAGAGTTCTATCCACCCTTCAAAAGGGTACTGCAATCCTGGCTCTGCATTAACTTAAACTTTCAGTATGACTTTTTATGTTTTTGTAGCTCTATCTATGCATTTTCAGCCTCTTTTTACCTAGAGAACAATACCCCTGAAATGTGGCTTTTCTCCAACAGGGGAAAAGCTAGGAGGCTGAAACTCTGCAGGTAGGCAGAGTACTATACACCCTAGAAAAGAGTACTGCAATCCTGGCTCTGGCTTAACTACAACTTTCAGTATGACAGTTTATTGTTTTAGCTTTCTCTATGCATTTCCAGCCTATTTTTACATAGAGAAAAATACCTGTGTAAAGTGGCTTTTCTCCAAGAGGGGTAATGCTAGGAGGCTGAAACTCTATAAGTAGGTAGAGTACTATACATGCTACAAAATGGTACTGCAATCCTGACTCTGGCTTAACGTCCACTTTCAGTATGACCATTTATTGTTTAGAGCTTTCTCTATGCATTTCTAGCCTATTTTTACATAGAGGAAAATACCCCTGAAAAGTGGCTTTCCTCCAAGAGTGGAAAAGCTAGGAGGCTGAAACTCTACTGGTGGGCAGAGTCCTATCTACCCTCCAAAAGGGTATTGCAATCCTGGCTCTGGCTTAACTTCCACTTTCAGTATGACAGTTTATATATTTTTTTGCTTTCTCAATGCTTTTACAGTCTATTTTTTATTGAGAAAAATACCACTGAAAAGTGGCTTTTTTCCAAGAGTGGAAAAGCAAGGAGGCTGAAACTCTACAGGTGGGCAGAGTACTATCCATCCTACAAAAGGGTACTGCCATCCTGGCTCTGCCTTAAATTCCACTTCCAGAATGAGCGTTAATTGATTTCAGCTTTCTCTATGCATTTCCAGCCTATTTTTACATAGAGAAAAATACCCGTGAAAAGTGGATTTTCTCCAACAGGGTAAAAGCTAGGAGGCTAAAACTCTACATGTAGGCAGAGTACTATCCATCCTACAAAAGGGTACTGCAATCCTGGCTCTGGCTTAACTTCCACTTTCAGTATGACCATTTATTTTTAGCTTTCTCTATGCCTTTCCAGCCTCTTCTTACATAGAGAAAAATACCCATGCAAAGTGTCTTTTCTCTAAGAGTGGAAAGGCTAGGAGTCTGAATCTCCACAGGTAGGCAGTATACTATCCAGTGTACAAGATGGTACTGCAATCCTGGCTCTTGCTTGACTTCAACTTTCAGTATGACCATTTAATATTAATGGCTTTCTCTATGCATTTCAAGATTATTTTTACATAGAGAAAAATGTCCCTGAAAAGTGGCTTTTCTCCAAGAGCAAAAAGCTGGGAGGCTGAAAGTCTACGGGTAGGGTGAGTACTATCCACCTACAAAAGGGTACTGCAATCTTGGCTCTGGCTTAACTTCCACTTTCAGTATGACTATTTATTGTTTTTAGCTCTCTCTATGCATTTCTTGCCTATTTTTACCTAGATAAAAATACCCATGAAAAGTGGCTTTTCTCCTAGAGGGGAAAATCTAGGAGGCTGAAACGTTTTAGGTAGGCAGAGTACTACCCACCCTATAAAAGGCTACTGCAATCCTGGGCCTGGCTTAACTTCTACTTTCAGTATGACCGTTTATTGTTTTCAGCTTTCTCTATGCTTTTCCAGCCTAATTTACATAGAGAAAAATACCCCTGCAAAATGGCTTTTCTCAAAGAGGGGAAAAGCTAGGATGCTGAAACTCTACAGGTAGGCAAAGTACTATCCACCATAAGAAATGGTACTGCAATCCTGGCCCTAGCTTAACTTCTAATTTCAGTATGAACATTTATGATTTTTTGCTTTGTATAAAAGACAGCCTATTTTTACTTAGAGAAAAATATCCATGAAAAGTGGCATTTCTCCAAGAGGGAAAAAGCAAGGAGACTAAAAGTCTACAGATGGGCAGAGTACTATCCACCCTACAAAAGAGTAATTTAATCCAGGTTCTGGCTTAACATACACTTTCAGTATGACAGTTTATTTATTTATTTATTTATTTTGCTTTCTCGATGCGTTTTCAGACTATTTTTATATATAAATCAAAATACCCCCAAAACGTGGCTTTTCTCCAAGAGGGAAAAAGCTAGAAGGCTGAAACTCTACGGGTAGGCAGAGTACTATCCACCCTACAAAAGGGTACTGCAATCCTGGGTCTGGCTTAACTTCTACTTTCAGTATGACTGTTTATTATTTTCAGCTTTCTCTATGCATTTCCAGCCTATTTTTACATAGAGAAAAATACCCCTGCAAACTGTCTTTTCTCGAAGAGGGGAAAAGCTAGGGTAGGCAAAGTACTATCCACCTAACGAAAGGGTACTGCAATCGACTTTCAGTATGACCCTTTATGGTTTTTCGCTTTCTCTATGCATTTCCAGCCCGTTTTTATATAGAGAAAAATACCTGTGAAAAGTGTTTTTTCTCCAAGATGGGAAAAGCTAGGAGGCTGAAACTCTACAGGTAGGCAGTGTTCAATACACCCTACAAAAGAGTACTGCATTCCTGGCTCTGGCTAAACTTCCACTTTCAGTATGACCTTTTATGGTTTAACTTTTTCGATGCATTTCCATCCTGTTTCTACTTAGAAAAAAATAGCCCTGAAAAGTGGCTTTTCTACAATAGCGGAAAAACTAGGAGGCTGAAACTCTACTGGTGGGCAGAGTCCTATCTACCCTACAAATGGGTATTGCAATCCTGGCTCTGGCTTAACTTCCACTTTCAGTATGACAGTTTATTGTTTTTTGTTTTCTCTATGCTTTTCCAGTCTATTTTTTATTGAGAAAAATACCACTGAAAAGTGGCTTTTTTCCAAGAGGGGAGAAGGAAGGAGGCTGAAACTCTACAGGTGGGCAGAGTACTATCCGTCCTACAATAGGGTACTGCAATCATAGCTGTGGCTTAACTTTCACTTTCAGTATGACCATTTATTTTTAGCTTTCTCTATGCATTTCCAGCCTATTTCTATATATAGAAAAATACCCCTGAAAAGTGGCTTTTTTCCAAGAGGGGAAAAGCAAGGAGGCTAAAACCTTACAGGTAGGCAGAGTGCTATTCCACCCAACACAATGGTACTGCAATCTTGGCTCTGGCTTAATTTCCACTTTCAGAATGACCATGTATTGTTTTTAGTTTTCTCTATGCATTTACATCTTATTTTTACATGTAAAAAAATACCCCTGAAAAGTGGCTTTTCTCCAAGAGGGGAAGAGCAAGGAGGCTGAAACTCTCCATGTAGGCAGAGTACTATCCACTCTATAAAATGGTATTGCAATACTGGCTCTTCCTTAACTTCCACTTTCAGAATGACTATTTATTGTGTTTAGCTTTCTCTATGCATTTCCTGCCTATTTCTACCTAGAGAAAAATTCCTGTGAAAAGTGGCTTTCTCCTAGAGATGAAAAGCTTGGAGGCTGAAACTGTACAGGTAGGCAGAGTACTATCCACCCTATAAAAAGGTACTGCAATCCTGGGCCTGTCTTAGCTTCTACTTTCAGTACAACCATTTATTTTTCTCAGCTTTCTCTATGCATTTCCAGTCTATTTTTACATAGAGAAAAATGCCCCTGCAAAATGGCTTTTCTCAAAGAGGGGAAAAGCTAGGATGCTGAAACTCTAAAGGTAGGCAAAGTTCTATCCACCCTATGAAAAGATACTGCAATCCTGGCCCTGGCTTAACCTCTTCTTTCAGAAATATTTGTTTTTTTGTTTTCTATATGCATTTCCAGCGTATTTTTACATAGAGATAAATACCCCTAAAAAGTGGCTTTTCTCCAAGAGGGGAACAGCTAGGAGGCTTAAACTATACAGATGGGCAGAGTACTATCCACCCTACAAAAGGGTATTGTAATCCTTGTTCTGGCTTAACTTACACTTTCAGTATGACAGTTTATTTTTTATTTTGCTTTCCCAATGCATTTCCAGCCTATTTTTATATATAAATCAAAATACCCCTGAAAAGTGGCTTTTCTCCAAGAGGAAAAAAGCTAGGAGGCTAAAACTCTGCAGGTAGGCAGAGTACTATCCACCCTACAAAAGGGAACTGCAATCCTGGCTGTGGCTTATCTTATACTTTCAGTATGACTTTTTATGTTTTTTTAGCTTTATCTATGCATTTGCAGCCTCTTTTTACCTAGAGAACAATACCCCTGAAATGTGGCTTTTCTCCAAGAGGCGGAAAGTTAGGAGGATGAAACTCTACAGGTACACATAGTTCTATCCACCCTTCAAAAGAGTACTGCATTCCTGGCTCTGGCTAAACTTCCACTTTCAGTATGATCTTTTATGATTTAACTGTTTCTATGCATTTCCAGCCTCTTATTACTTAGAGAAAAATAGCCCTGAAAAGTGACCTTTCTCCAACAGGGGAAAAGCTAGGAGGCTGAAACCCTGCAGGTAGGCAGAGTACTATACACCCTAGAAAAGAGTACTGCAATCCTGGCTCTGGCTTAACTACAACTTTCAGT
>NW_025052016.1:0-11886 GCF_019279795.1 Protopterus annectens | reverse complement strand
GCGTGACCCCCATGCATTTGGTGAACACCCTGGGGGCTGTGGTGAGATCAAAGGGAAGCACTCTGAACTGGAAATGACTGGCCCCTATTCGGAAGCAGAGAAACTTTCTCGAGCATTTGTCCATTGTTATGTGGTAATACGTGTCTTGAAAATCTATACAGCACATCCAATTGTCTTTCTCCAAGAAGGTGAGAATAGACTAAACCGTGACCATCCAGAATTTTGTTTGTTGGACAAATTTGTTTAGAATACTGAGATCCAGAATTGGTCTCCAGTCCCCTGTTTTCTTTGGCACTAAAAAGAATCTTGAGTAAAAAACAGATCCTAATTGGTCTGGTGGGACTTCTTGGATGACTCTTTTTTTCTAGCAGCTTTTGTACTTCTATTGCTACTTGAACTCTCTGATTGGGTGAAATGTCGGGGAATTTTACAGGGGTTCTTGGATAAAGGTTGAATGGAATTTGGTAGCCTATGGTAATTATCCTTAGCACCCAGGCATCAGTGGCAATGCATTGCCAGGCATTCAGGTGCAAGGAAAATCTTCCCCAGACTGCTTCCAGAGGTAAGCAATCGGGCCTCCATTCAGGAGTACTGATAAGGTTGACCAGAGAACGAATCTCTGGAACCTTGATTCTGTGGACCACTCCTGCCTCTTGGATGGCATCTTCCACTGAAACTCCCCTCTCTGCCCTGAGAGGAGTTTGAGCTATGTGTGTGTCCCTGGAAAGGCTTTTGCAGGATTTCTTATACCACATTTTACCACTCCTCTGGTTCCTGGAGTAGGACATTTAAGGAGTGGAAAAATGCACGCCCACAGTAGACAAAGTCTTTCCATCCTTTTCACACCTGGACAGAGTTTCCTTAACTTTGGGACCACACAGGAAGGACCCATCAAAGGGGGTATTGACAAAGGAAGATTTGAATGGTTCTGTGAACTCACACAGGCACATTCAAGCGTGTCTTCGTATTGCAACTCCTGAGGCTGCAGGTACATTTCTGCTCTCTTCCAGTAGGGCACACTGTGGTTACATTTCAAACACAGTACACTACAAATACATTTTCAACACACATGCCCGTACAAGCAGTTTGATATACACATGACTTCTTCTTCTTCTTCTTTCGGCTTTTCCCGGTTGAGGGGGTCACACAGTAAGGATCACCTGTCAAAGCTCATGACTGGTGGCAGTGGAATTTTACAGTGTTGGAGTTGCCAGGCCCGGGCGCCTAACCTTCCACAGAAGGCACACACATGCACACATTCACACCTAGGGCCAATTTAGAGTGCCCAATCCACCTACTGCATGTCTTTGGGATGTGGGAGGAAACTGGAGCACCCGGAGGAAACCCACGTGACCACAGGGAGGACATGCAGACGCTCTCAAGACAAGAAGGCTCCCCCAGCCAAGGATCAGAATCTGGAAGAACCTCTTGCTGTGGCTGGCTTACTACAATGCAACCACCACTGCACCACCATGGTCAGCCTCATAGTTTGATATACACATGACATGCAGTAATAATACATTTGTAACACAAGCATTTTGTATAAATCATTTCGATAGTCACCAATGACATATAATTACTTACAAACTTCCAGCTAGCCCGTGCATGGCAGTATCTCGCCTTTCATCACAAACTTAGGTAATAACTAACTTCTAGGGACTGTTATCTAAGAATAAAAATATTATAATTTCTTCTTACAGTCCAAGTAAAAATAAATACATATGAAAACACTGGATACTAAATAACATAAAGTAATCTATATTTGGCTTACCCTCATCTGATTTAACTCTGCCCTTACAGCATCACCTTACACAGTAACCTCTGCTTGTTTAAAAAAAATATATTTTCCTTACTTTCTTCAAAATGACTGTTGTATAACTCTTTGCTGCTGACATATCTTCTGTCTCATCAGTTGTTCTTCCAATTCCATCTCATTAGTAGTGCTTGCACTTTACAAACTCACACAAGGGTAAATATTTTAAAACGTGGTAAATAATCTGGCAGTTAGGGGAGAGAACTAAAGCTCTGAGCTATTAATGAACTACTTCCTGTGCCCGGAGTGCATATTTCTTTTTCCTTCCATCTATATCTGACCTGTTGTGTCACTCTCAGCAAGTCAATCAACCAGCCAGTGCATCCTGAGGGACAGTTGTGTCAATTGGTCTTGTCAGGTCAACAAATACGTAAAATAAAAAAAAAAGTGCAGCCTGAGTATGCAAAAAAAAGTGTTGGACAAAACTTCCTTCCAACACAATCTAGTCTGACAAAATCTCTCAACTCAACAGTAACCCATGCATAGTTTGTTGGATAGCTGATTGGCATTCTGACAGAACCCATGCCATTAAGGTCAAGAATATTTGTTCCACACAAACATCACTAGCTATGCTCCATAAGGCTCTGTTCTGGGCACCCTCCTCTTTAGCATATCCTTCTCTGAAGAGTAAAGCAAAAGAGGAAAATCCCAGGATGCAAAAAAAACTCTTACCACCAGCTCCTCAGTGTAAGAAGCTGAGATCCCTCATAAAATCCTCCAAAGCTGTTACTGAAAATAAAATTGCCAAAGATTCCAAGAGACAGTCTCACAAGGCATTCTATAACTATGTCAAGAATCTAAGTGGCAATGCTCAGATCTGCTCTGAGCTACAACAGAATGGCATTAAATATACTGATCCCAAGCTGATATTGCCAATATCCTGGCAGATCGATTCAGCAATTTGCCAGAATTTTACCCTCTCACCCCTTGTAAATGGCCCCATCTCAATACTGGAAGAATGCCAAATTCTGGTAATAACGCCACACAGAGTAAAAAGCGACTCTCCAAAGCTAAGAATACAGCATCCATGGGACCAGATGTGACATCCCGGCTAAGCGTCACATGAGACTACTAAAATTAACTGGCACCTCACCTAAGTGTCATTAGGTGTCATAGGTAGGTACTAGGCTATTGGCCCTAGTGCCCATATAAACCTAGCCAAAAAGATACCCTGGCTTTCGCCACCCAAGAAAATTATTTTCCTGTGCCCCTGTCGAGCAGATCCGCAGAATTGATCCCTGGGGTGAATTTCCTGTTTCCCATTCAATCATCAAGATTCTTCCTGAAGAGTGCTAATGAGGAGCTTTGTTTGATATAGACAGGTAGTTTGTTCCAGAGAAGGGAAGTCTCTAGGACAGGAACCCATGTCCTCCAGCATGTTCTGTTTATTGTAGACATAGCCTTGGGTCCCTAGAGGTCCCCATGTAGCCCGGAGGGATTGGGATTTTTAAGTCGAAAGCATGTCCAACACCTCTGGGCTCTGGAACATGAGCTAGCTTTGTATGCTAGGCAGAGATGGCGCTTCTACAAGGTAGGTGATATGCAACGAGGTAAAGCTGGAGTTTTTAAGTGACGGGGTTCACGTGGGGCACCTGTTTGAGGCCAGTAATCCTCTTTAGTGAGGTATTTCATGCGGCCTTTCCAGTTGTTGTACATGTCTTGTGAGGTACATACTCGTGTGCGTTGTACTCTATAATGGGTCTAATGAGTGATGAGTAGAGGCTTTTAACCATAGCCTCACTCTCAGGCTTCTGTGCCCACTGAATGGCACCTTGTTACAGGTTATCCCACTCCGGACATGAGGGATCCAACTTGGGATCCTGGGGCCTACGCCCCATCAGTCTGACGGTAGCCTGATCTGCAAGGCCATGGAACTAGTATTGTCATGGAACTCATAAACAAAGACATTGGCAACCTTTCAAACAATGGACCCCCACCTCAAGTTTGGGTTCGTGGAAGGGCTGGATCTTGTCTCCTGAACCTGACTGACTTCTTTGAATCCAGTCTCCAGAGCCGCGGATACATAAGGCAGTCCATCCACAGCCCTATCTGGACCTAAGCTAAGGCCTTCACATCATCCCCCCACTCTGGAATCATAGATAAAGCTTACTAAAGCTGGGCATTAATTCTATTCGCTACGTCGATGATGGGTTGCTAACTGAATCATTTACTGACAGAACCCACACTGTAAAAGTAGCAGAACTCCAAATCCAGCCCCCCGGCTGGGTGACAAATGGAGTACCTCTGTGGTTCAGTCCTGGGATTGCTATTGTTTGGCATGTACTTTTTCTGAAGTACAGGCTAAGCTCTTGGGTGACTTTGGCTAACAAAGTTAGGAGATGTTCTGCAAACTGGGAGCCATTACTGAATCCCCAAATGATGTGGGATATGCTCTTACAAAAGGGCCTTTTACAGAAACAGATGCTTGAGTTGGTGCCAGAGCCATGGGCTCAAGCTTAATGCCAAGAATGTATAGATATCCCCTTTGGGAAAAACATGCCGCGTGAATTACCACAAAGGTGGCTGTATTAATTAAACACTGAAAAGCGTGATAAGAGACTTGAAAGGGACACCCAGGTGGTAACAGTGGTCTCAGCCTTTTGTTGATTCATTATATTGCCACAAACAGTCAGGTCAATCCTTCTATGTACACACCTCATCACTAAGGGCTTTTCCTTAGATCCAGAAAAAGGAGGTCATTATCCCACGGTACTCATCCCTCATTAGACCCATTATAGAATACAATGTCCCATTTGGTATGTACCTCTCAAGACATCTGCAACTACTGGAAAGGCCACAGAAATACCTCCTCACTAAAAAGAGATCACAGGCCTAAAGCAGATGCCCTATGCTGGACCCGGCTCTTAAAAACTCCAGCTATACCTCTGTCGCGTATCGCCTACTCAGAAAGCGCATCTCTGCTTAACATACTAAGGCCATGTCAGGAAACCCAGAGCTGCTGGACATGTGCAACACTTAAAGAAATCCCAACTCCCTCAGAGCCACACGCCTGTCCGGGATCTAAACCTTTGTCATCACAATAAACAAACATGTCACTGGAGACTGGATAGGTTCCTGACCCAGAAGACTCCCAGACTCTGGAATAAACTGCCCATACATGTCAAATGAGAGTGCCTCTTTGGTCCTCTTCAAAAGGAACCTTGACGATTGGATGGGAGAAAGGAAATTCGACCCCTGATCACTGCTGTCGCCTCTGCTAGACAGCAGGGGTCCAGGAAGCATAATAGTGTGGGAAGAAATAGCCAGAGAATTGTGTAGCAGGCTAGGCTTGTACTCAGGCTCCTAAAGCTGATAGGCCTAGTACCAGCCTATGAACTCCAAGGGACTGTAGGGCTAAAACAAGTTTGCAAACTGGATTACAGTTGTCAAATCCAATAAATGACAGTGACTGAAAATCAGGGTTAACCCAAGACCCTGGAACTGTGCTGCACTATGAACAATTACTGCATCACTGTACATAGAGTTAACTGGTGAATGTAGCCTTCTAACCTATAGCTTCCAGCATTTATGTGGTCACAAAACGTATTAATGCAGCATTTTCTCACAGCATGTTGTTACTAGTGTGAAGATAGATTTTATGTTTGCAATTTGGTACAAAGTTCCATAGTATCACTGTGATATTTCTTCAGTGATACTGACAGCAATTATAAATACTTTATAAGTAATAAAGCACAATATATAATAAGAAGTTATGTACCTACCATAACGTTCCATGTTAGTTGTCTTCTTCTCGCCTTCTTTCTTGCTGGATGGGTTCGAACCAGAAACCTCTCTCGGCTCTGAGTCGGGCCAATACTAAAGCTCGAGAGCTAATTCCCACCGGCTTTCGAGTCTCCCCCTATATCCCACAATGCTAGAAGCGGTAACTACTCAGATCTCGCTTTTGATAATATTCAAACCAAGCAGTTCCTGAAGTCTCCATAGTATGGAAAAAAGAACCCACCTCTATATAAACCTGAATGTAAGCTACACAAACATAAAAGGGGGAATAGAGGTGGTAGAACATGTGGGAAGGAAACTCCAAAGGGAGATCCCAAAATTTCCTATCGGTCTGTCCAGGCTAGGGGAAGGAGGGTGGACGCTTGAAGAAAGAGGCGAGAAGAAGACAACTAACATGGAACGTTATGGTAGGTACATAACTTCTTAATGTTAAGTTGTCAATCTTGCCTTCATTCTTGCTGGATGGGACCGCATCCCTAGCACCTTATTCCGGGCGGCCTATTGGAACAGACTCTTGAGACAGTGGAACCAAAGCAGGCACAGTTTCTGGAGGCCATATCCAATTTGTAATGTAAAATGAAGGTATGAGGAGAAGCCCAAGTGGCTGCTGCACAAATGGAATCTATAGGCAGCCTGTCCTGAAAAGCTACAGATGTAGCTAATGCCCTAGTTGAATGAGCTCTCTGGAGGTCTTGAGAAGGCCCAGTTTTGATGTCTGATTTCATAGCCAGATGAAGGTAATTATAAGAGGTAAGCCATCTTGAGAGGGACACCTTGTAGTAACTGGAAGGCCAATTTCCCTTCCGCGATAAGACAGGAAAAGTTGATCAGATTTCCTGAACTGTTTAGTTCTGTCTAAAAATATCTAAGTTGGCAGTGAACATCTAGAAAATGTAACTTTTGTTCCGACCTGTTGGAATAGTGCAGGGGAAATGGTAATTATATGAGGTAGAAAGCCATCTTGAGAGGACACCTTAGTAACTGGAAGCCCAATGTTCCTTCCGCATAAGACAGGAAAAAGTTGATCAGATTTCCTGAACTGTTTGGAGTTCTGTCTAAATAATATATCTAAGATTGGCAGTGAACATCTAAGAAAATGTAACTTTTGTTCCGACATGTTTGGAATAGTCAGGAAAATACTGGAGATCAATCGTTTGAGTTCAGATTTGTCTCCAGAGGAAACTTTCAAGAGCAGGAAGAAGGATGGATTAGTCCGGAGGACACCCCTATCTTGTGGAAAACTAAATAAGGAGGGGCGGCTGCACAGAGCATGAGTTCAGATACCCTTCTAGCTGAAGTTATAGGCTACTGAAAAAGATTTTTCCATGAGAGCAACAGAGGCAGCATGAAGCACAGTGGTTCGAGAAGGGGGGATCAAGGATGCCCAGAACCAAATTCAAGTCCCATTGAGGTGGGATCTCTAAGGCTTTGCAGAGCTTATGGGACATGATACTGCCCAGTCTGAGAGTCCGCTACAGAAAAGTAGATATAGCAGCTAGTTGTACTCTATTATGGTAGATGAAGAAGAGCCTAAATGGAAGAGCTCCTTGCCAAAGGTCTAGGATAGACTGGATAGGTGCAGTAAAGGGGTCTATATTCTTTGATGCTGCCCAAGAAGGAAAAACGTTTCCATTTACTATTATAAATCTTCTGGTAGAAGATTTGTGAGAGGCTATTAGAATGTTCGGACCGAATGAGAGATTGAGGGGAAGCCTGGCTAGGAGTGAGGAATTGGAGAAACCACGCTCTGAGGTTGAGAGAATGAAGGGAGTGGTGCAGCTGGCTCCGACTGGTGGGTCAACAGATCTGGCACCGGGTCCAGATGCCAAGGCTGCTCAATAGGTAATGATGGAGTGAGCGGAAACCATATCTATCGAGGCCAGTGAGGGGCAATGGGAGGATCATTGTAACTCTCAAGGCGATAGCTTTCTGAATTAATTGAGATATCAGTGGAAAAGGGGGAAAAGCATAAAGAAGTCCCCGGGGCCAATCGTGGGACTAGAGCCGTCTCTTTTGGGATGGCCTGGTAACGGGAAGAGAGTGAAGAGAGTCGTGACACTTGCTGTTTTTACAGGGAGTAGCAAAAAGATCGCCAGCAAAGGCTGGCCCCCATCTTTGGAAGCTTCCCCTTCCAGCACTGATTTCTTCTTAGAGAGACCACTTGTGGGAGACATCAGGAATGGCCCTGCTCTCAACTTGTCCGGCAATCACGCTTGGACTTCCCGGGAATGTGTGTTGCTACTCAGAAAACGCTGAGAAGAGTAATCGCCCACTGCCAAAGTCTGAGTGCCTCTCTCAAGGCATAAGGGGTAGGATCTGGTTCCGCCCTTCGTTTGTTGGGATGTACCATACTACGGACATGTTGTCCGTCCTGAATTGCAATAGTCCCCGTGGGAAGAGAGTGCTGAAGGGCCCCTTGCAACGCTAAAAGCACTGCTCTCATCTCTAAAGACATTTATGTGGAAGTGGCACTCTAGAAGGATTTGCCACGCGTGCCCTGGACTGTCCTGCCTGATAATGCCCCGCACCATCAGGGAGGCGTCCGTTGTCACCTGCCATGGCTTAACTGGGGGGACGAGAAAGTCTGCCTTGGAGAACTTTGAGGGGTGATGTGGATCCACCAAGACAGGTGATTCTTGCATGACTGAGTTATTAATATGATGTGAGACATCGGAGCTGTTGGAAGGGACCATTGAGTAAACAGCATCCACTGGAGGATCCCTCATGTGGAAGCGAGGCTAAGGGGAGAAGGGTGATAGTAGCTGCTCATGAGGTCCTAATACCTTCAAGACTACGCCATGGCTTTGATCTTGTTGCATTGTGGTAGAAATGAAACTTGTTTGCAGATATCTAACACTCTTTGCTTTATGTAAGTCTGGTGGAAAGATTGAGTGTGTCTAAGGTGGGCGCCTATGCAGGTAATAAGATTGACAAAGGCTTATTAAAGAACAGATTTTTCGAAATTCTATTGAAATGCCTGGAGAAGCTTGGCAAGTTTGGATGGTGAAGTCTCTGTCTAGAAGCAGTTGATGTCTGGTGGTGGCAGTATGAGGCCAGTCGTCTAAATATGGAAACACCTGGAATCGCTTGACGTTCTCAAGTGAGCCCGCGCACCACTGCCATGCATTTGGTAAACACTCGGGGCATGTAGTGAGCACCAAAGGGGCAGGGGCTCTGAACTGGTAGTGACTGGCTCCCCCACCTGGCCTGAAGCGGAGAAACCTGCCTCCCTGGAAGCCGTCTGTGCATTTTGATGTGGTAAATAATGCGCATCCTGAAGGTCTATCGAAAGCACATCATCAATTGTCCTGACCAAAGAACGGTAGAATGGGCTGCATGGCGTGACCATCCTGAATTTTGTTTTTATATAATTGTTTAACTTGCTGGAGATCCAGTATAGGTCTCCAGTCCCTCTGTTTTTTGGTACCAAAAAGAATTTGGAGTAGATTCCTGATCCTTGCTGGTCTGCTGGGACTGGACTGGATAGGGCTCTTTTGATAGCAGCTTTGATATTTCTAGTGCTGCTTGTTCCCTTAGACTGGGTTGGAACGTCTGGAAGGGATCACCTTTGGGTTGGGAAGGGGTGTGGGAAATAAAGGGAATTTTGTAACCCCTCGGATATGATTGACTGTACCCATTTGTCTTGGGTGAGGGAAAGCCAGGTTTCTTTTGGGTACAGTGTGATAATCTTTCCCTCACTGCCTCCTCGGGAAGGTGGACAGCTCGGGCAGCTCTCAAGGGATGCTGAAAGGGTTTATCAGAGAAAGTTTCTCTGCTACACCCTGGTTTTATGGGACCTCCTCTGCCTCTAGGGCTGCGTCTATTATTGTTATTCCCCCTCTGCCTCCTAGAGGGGAATCGACCTCCAAAGTCGTCAGGGGATGAGACTCCCTGAGGCTTCTTGGAACCACATTTTTCCTCCCCCTCTGACCAGCACTGGATAAGGTCTAGGAAGAGATAGAAAAACAGACTCCCACGGGCAGAGAGAGTCTTACCTTCCACCTCGCATCCTGGTCAATGTATCCTTCACCTGGAGGACCAAACAATGTTGAGCCATCAAAGCTGGGGAATTGGTGAAGGACGCCTTGAAAGGGTCCGCCAAAATTGCAAAAGCCGCGATCCAGGCGTGATCGTCGTAAAGTTGCACCTGTGCCTGCGGCCCTACTCGCCCCATCAGCAAGCCGCATGAATGATAAGCCAGCATGGAGGAGTTAACAATCAATTCAGGGTTGCCAACTGGGAGTTCATTTTGTCTTGGAACCCCTTAGCTGTTGGATCCTGTATAGCCTCACACCCATATCTTTGAGCAAATCTCTCTGGAGGAGCGGGTGTGAAGTGACACAAATAGTTCAGCGGCGTGACGCATAGAAGGTCGCTGGAGGTAAGCTTATCCGCCATCGCATACCGTGCACATCCATGGTCCTAGAGCTCCCTTATTAGGAGGATGGACAGGTACCCATGGATCGGGTCGATATTCCTTCTTAGTGGCTCTGCGGCCACCACCATGGCATCAACAGAGACACCTTTGCGATAGAAAGTCCTTGTCCTTAGGGGCAGTAATAAATTTTGACGGGGCCTCCCTTTGGGGTAGGGTTCCACTGAATCAGGGCCCCAGTCCAAGCCTTCCCCTAGCCACCACTTCCATAAGGGGGTCAAGGGAGGCACACCCAGGAGGGTGGAAGAAGCGAGAGCTAAACAGCCTCCCCGGGTTGCAAACTGACTCGATCCTCCTGAAGGGTTAAAGGGCATGGACAGTTTCCCCACTGTTTCAGTGTGTGATTTCCAAGGATGTCAGCAAAGCGAGACATCCTCAGAGGGGGATCGGTGGGGAACCTTCAGATTCCTCCAAGAGTCAGTGTCAGAGGGTGATAGACTCAGAAGTCAATGTGCTTCCTCTTGCACTGTCTCTTCCTCGGGGTTCTCCTACCGGATCAGAGGAGAGGCCTCGGAAGAGTGGAGAAAGTTCCCAATGGGGAAACCTGAGGAGCTGGCTCTCTGCGGTCTGATACAAGGGGATGGGAAGAAATCACCGCAGGCACTGAAGAGGGAGGAGCTGACGGAGCCGACGAGGGAAGCCTGGTGCCGAGATCCCTCCAATGAGGAAATCGGAGCAGACGACGGAGCTGAAAGGGAAGGTATCGGCTCCGAAGCACCGACAGCCATGGCTCCGATGAGCCCCGGCTCCGAACTCAATGGAGTCGGAGGAGGAATCAAATCAGGGATGGAAATAGCCGCTGACTGTTGAGTAGGGCTATGCAGCATTTGGGCCAGTGCCTCGGACTTGAGAAGTCTACTCACCACCCTTTACTATAAATCATGTGGTTGGACAGCCTGCTGGGAGGACCGAGAGGAGTGAGACCTATGGCTCCATTCTGGTAAGAAGAGGAGATCCCGTGCGAATGTATGGAGCGCGATGGAGGGACCTAGACCTCTTCTTAGCCAGGTGGCTCCGATAAGCCTATATCGGAGCCGGCTGAGTTCTTGTCAACCTCGGCTCCAGCCGGAGCCAGGCAATAGTATGAGACTTGGAAACATCGGCTCCAGCCGGAGCCGGCGCGTCGGGCTCGATCTAATAAGCTTCCCAGGGACGGCTCTGAAACTGGAGCCGACGGGTTCTGGAAGTCTTAGAAAGCTTCTGACACAGACTGAGTCGGGGCCTTCAGGCTTTAACAAGCTAATGCAAAATCAATTTATTTTGCATTCCCGCAGGACTCTAGGGCTGAATGCATGACATACAGCACATGAGTCTCTGCAGGTGCAGAAGGTCCCAGGCAACCATACACACAAGAAGTGTGACCGTCTGTCAGAGACATTTTCTGACAGCACGAATCACAACTTATGTGAAATACTGAGACTCCATGGCGTCTTTAGGACACGTAAGTTAGTTATTGGAAAACACAAGCACAACACACAAAACACACCCTTAAGCAAAAATAAAAATTCAGTCACACTGGAAGGACTAGGGGAGGAGAAGGAGAGGGCCAAAGGCCTAAAAGTTAAGAAGGGAATAAAAGGAGTTTAGGACACTAGAGGGGGACCCGATTTAAACTACTGAAATACTACAAAATAAAACTATGGTAAAAGGAAAAAATTAGGGTTGAAATAGAAGTTTTCCCAATTAGAAACTTACTAACCTGCCAGAGCCGGTAGAAGAAGCACTTATAGTCAGCTAAAAAGGCGGCAAAGCGAGATCTGAGTAGTTACTGCCTAGCATTGTGGGATACAGGGAGCCCCCGAGCCGGGTGGAATTAGCTCTCGAGAGCTTTAGTATGTTGGCGAGTATCGGGGCCGAGGTCTGCATTCGAACCCATCCAGCAAGAATGAAGCGAGAT
>NW_025052015.1:0-10525 GCF_019279795.1 Protopterus annectens | reverse complement strand
TGCCCTTGATGATCAGGATAATAAATGCACAGCATTCTTCTTTGATTAAAGCAGTCCCACCTCCTCTGCTAGGGTGAAGTCAAGAGCCATTCGGTTTTGAGTACTACAGTTCTCATGGCATTCAGTTCATCAGTTATCGGTTCAAGAGCAGAAAAAGTTGCATTACTCATTACTTGAGAAGTTTAGACAGTTTTCAGCTCCCAAATGATTTAACTGCACCATATGCAGGTAATATACCTGCCCATGATATACAGCATCACTCAAGTCCATATGTCAAGTTTGGTTCCCAAAAGATGGTCTTTCCAGCCTGCTTCAATCTGTCCCACTGGATTCTCAGGTTTCTTAACAGTCTTTTTGGTTACATCTTGGGTATTTAATACTTCCCTGAGGCAAACTGCAGTGTGTCGTATGGCGGGACCAGGAAACCCAAAAACAACTGCCAGACCAATTCTCAGGTAACCATTTATATGCTTTTTACCACACAAAATACAGTCCTCTACTTTATTTTAACTTTGTTCAAATGACTGCCCTGCATGAAACTTTTTCCCTATCTATTACAGATAACTGTTTAAAAGTAAGGATTACGTTGTACCTGATCAAGAGTCTTATGCATAGATTTAAAAAATGAGTCATAATCTGTACTACAAGATCCACCTAAATCATTTGCTTTTGTATAACATTTATACTGTGTGACATTACACTTGCTCCAACCCACTTGGATGGTATCATTTTGTAAAACATAAAATTTCCCTTTTTTGTGTACAGGCAAATACAGTGCTATTATCATGTGCTTTAATAGCAACTGTGTCAAAAACAGATTTTCCCAGGTCTCATTGACCCTAGGGGATAGCAGCCATCAATAAACCCCGTATGCTGTTGGTATGGCTGTCAGACCCAGCAGTTGAAACATTAAAAGTCTCAGCATACACATTTAATTGCCTGATAAGTGTTAAAGTTGGATGCCAGTCTATGTTTTGCTCTTTACGTTTAATCAGTTCAACTTTGTGGCGGGAAAAAAGGAAAGGCCACAACAAAAGAACAATGTGATTAGCATAGGATCATGCAAGTTTTCTGAGGTTGCTCAATGTCTCTATTCACTCTGTACCTGGCCATTTTGTTCTTGTTGTACAACAGTAACAAAGTTTTTGCCCAAATTCAAAGTTCTTAACCAGTTTACAGTGTGTCAAATGAATCCAGGAGTCTCCGATCTTGACTGCAGTGGGTTTTGACAGTAGTACCTGGTATGGTCCTTCCCACTTGAGAACTCCAGTTCTTTTTCTTCACAATCTTCACCCAGACCCAGGTGCCTGGGGCTACTGTGCTTCCAATTTGGTTTTGTTCTTTATCTGAAACAGAATTTAACTGCAAAAGTTTGTTATTCAAAAATCGTCTCATATACCCTGCAAGTGAACTGTCAGCCTTTTGCTCTGCAGGCATGAGAGGTTTCCACTGAGGTGTATAATATGCCCTCCCAAACAAAGTTTAAAAAGGAGTCAATCCCTTTGCATTTGGAACAGTTCTCATGCTCAACAGTGCCAGAGGTAAACAGTGCACCCAGTTCTTTTGTGTTTATTCTTCAACACCCCATTATGCCTCTCAACTAATCCTGCAGATTGGGGTGGTACATGATTTTTAAGATATTCCAAAATAGCGACTAAGTTGTGACACTGTTTGGTTACAATGTGTGCCATTTCACTAAAATCTTTTCCGGTATGCCAAATCTAGGAATAATTTCTTTAATAAGGATCTTGGCAACAGTAGTTGCACCTGGATTTTTAGTTGGAAAAGCTTCCACCCATTTGGAAGACATAACTATAATGATAAGGCAATACTTTTATTTCACATTTTTCAGTTCTATGAAATCCATACAAATAGTATGGAAACGATACGGGGGTGTAGGGAAACTCCCCTTGCTTAGGCTTCAATGCCCCTTGTGCATGATGCTTGTTACAAACATGGCATGCTGCACAAAATTTTTTTGTGTAGTTTGTAAATCCATATGTTGTAAACACTTGATTCACTAACTGTACCATCCCCCCTGTTGAGACATGGCTCTGCCCATGGCTCAACAAAGCTGCATATCTAAACAAGTTAGATGGCAAAATTGGTTTCTTTTCCTTGGAGATGTACAGTCCTTTTTCAAGGATTGCTCCTCGTTTTATCCACTTCTGTTTTTCTACATTTGTAGTAAGTGTCTGCATTGTTTTTAACATTTTTAAATCTAAAATCTCAGAGGGTTGTCATTGCTCACTCAAAAGAACAGCTTCTAAAGCTAAGCTGCCTGTTTGCAGCTGTATCAGCCGCATTACCTTTTGAAATTCTACCCTTTTGTTTATGAGCTCCCATTTGCAAATAGCTACTTTCTGAGGTAACTGAATAGAGTCTAATAATTAAAATAAATTGCGATTAATTGGTTTACCAGTAGATGTTATCATTCCTCTATTTTTCCACTGCTGCAAAAAACATGTACAGTAGAAAAAGCATACTGACTGTCAGTAAAATATTCACTTTCTTACCTTTGCTAAGGTACATGCCCTTGTCAAGGCAATCAATTCTGCGCTTGTGCAGATAATTGTGGGGAAAAGATTTTGCTTCTAAATTTCAGTATCAGAAATACTGCATCCCCCACTGGGATCTGTCCTGTAGGACCACCCCTGCATGAGCCCCCCACATCGTATGTCACCTCGGCATCATCCAAGGGAACATCTGTAAGGTCTTTCTAGGAAATGTCTTTTGCTCAATCTCCTGCAGGCAGCAGTGTTTGCCATCTGCAGGGGTTGGGAGCAAGGTTGGGGATTCAAAGTTGTGCATCGTTCAATTGTCATATGAGGTTGGCTCAACAGTATAGTCATACAGGAAAGATGTCTAGCAGGAAAAATATGCTATTTTTTCTTGCAGTAAAAAAATTTGTGACTGCATGAGGCACTCTCAATGTGAGAGGGTGGAATAACACTACTGAGGCTGAAGCCTGCACTGCCATTGCAGCTGCAACTACTGTTTGTGGGGGCAGGGACCGCCACTGGGTCTAACTGTGATGAATAGTAAGCTAGGGGGCGTTGTTGTCCCCATGTTGCTGTGTCAAACTGATGTCATAAACCTTGCTTAAAATCTACATTTTGGGAAAAATTGTTATGATAGTTTGGTAATCCTAAAACTAAGGATGAACTATCAATTGTTTCAGCTTGCAGAAAGCTGTTCTGCTTCTGGTGTCCATTGTAATAAATCTGTGCTGCCATTTTTGAATATCAAATTAGTCAGTGGAGCAGATTCCAAAGCATAATTTGGATCCAACTCGACAAAATTAGTAGTTCCCAGGAAGGACATCATTTCCTTTTTGGGTTTTTCTAGGTGCTTGTAATATTGCTTTTTTTCTTCTTCATCTAATATTCTACCTTCTTTGGATATTACATATCCCAAGGTATTTAACTTTTTTTTCCAAAGTTGCAGTTTGTTTTGTTTACTTTGTGTCCTTGAGTAGCAAAAAATTGTAATAATGCTATGGTATCCTTTCATTCTTGCTGGGTGGGGCTGCCAGAGAATGTCTCACATAAAGTAAAATCTGACTCCCTTTTGGTGGGATAAACCCCCAGGTTGCTTGCCATTTCTTGTGCAAATATTGTTGGACTTTCACAATATCCCTGTGGTAATTTTATATGTATACCTTTCCCTGAAATGTAATGCAAACCAATGTTGGCTGTCAGGGTGTATGGGTTTAGAAAAATGCATTCTAATATCTACCACAGAAAAATATTTTGGGAGGCTTTAAATCATTCAAAAGGTGTGGATCTGGCACCGTTGGTGCCCTGGGTATAACTGCCATTTACAGCTTGTAAATCTTGGACCAAAAGCCATTCCCTGTTTGCTTTCCTACAGGAAATAAGGGTGTATTACATGGTGAATCAGGAGATTCTATTAAGACCCCTTTTTAAGTAAGGCTGCTATTATAGGTTTGATTCCTATTCTGCATCCTTTCTCAAGGGATACTGTTTTTTTAGGTCTAAATGCTGATTTTGGGGTAATAGTAACTGGTCCTGCTGTTAATAAGTCCTACATCTGATTTCCTGTTGACCAGAGAGTCTCTGGTATTTTTTAAGGCTTTTTCCTCTTCTTAATAAGAGTAATCTCAGCTTTTCCCACTAGCCTGTGAGTGCACAGCTGGGTGTCTGTGTTATCCAATTTTTTTTTTTCTGTACTCCTGTTCAGAGAGTTCTAATTCTGTCTGTTTTTCCCATCTTGTGACTTTTCTCCTAAGTCTGCCCATTTCAAATTTTATTCTTAGTTAACAATTGTGGTCGATTAGATTTGTAAAGTGCAAAATTCCTGGGGCAATGAACAGCTTACCCCTGTTTCCTTCTGTGTCCCAGTACAAGTTTCTAACACTATCTGTTTGCATGGTTCTAAACAATTCTGTTCATATTCTTTATCAGGTCCTGGTCTACTACAGTAATACAGAGTACAATGCAACAAATGCTGTTTGTCAGTGTAAAGAGGGATTTACTGATGGCTCTTCATCAGTTTTTTTGTTACTCCCCCTGGACCAGTCGAAACCCAAGTCCTGGCTGTACCAATAATATTTTCACCCCCCGGTCCTAAAAAAGTATCCATTTGTCGCTGTGCTTCCATACCCTGCAGGTTGGAACTACGGCTATGCCAAATATCTGCTTTAAGTCTCTCCCAAAAGGTTTACTGGGCATTTTGCAGAAACAACAATTTTCTTTTCTGGGTCATCCTGAAACGGGTCGTTATTGCTATGTCATGGGAGAGTGGCCCCCGATACAGCTGTCCATTAGCTGCTTTCACTTATATAATCTGGTGATTCTGAATCTTCGGTAGTTTGGAAGGTGTATCAGGGTCCATGAACCCCCTGAGTCACACAAAATTGATTTCCCCTCCCTCTACCAGAAGGTAACTTCGGTTTTGTTTCTGTAAAGCTCTAGCTCAATAAGGGTAAGTCCAAAATTTCATTTTCTCACTCAAATTCATGTACATCCTCTTTTCTGTCACATCCTCTACCCCTATCACATTTGCTTGTCTTTTCCTGTTTATTTTTTTTCAGTGATTCCTGACTATCATATAGTCATTTCCCCACTTTCCCTTTTTTTCTGTAGTCACCTTTTTATTTCCTGCAATCCCTTGCTAAATGTCCTTTTTCCCCCATTTAAAACATTCACCCTTTTTTTTCTTTCTTCAAAATCTTCTGATCCAGATTGTTTATTTCCTGGATTTTTCTTACCCTTTTTCCCAGTTTGTACTACAAATACTTCTGACCCATCTTCTGCTGAAAATACTTGAGTTTTCTTTTCTTTTACTATTAAAATGTTTTTGCATGTCTAGCATATTCAAGTAATGGCTGTAATCTACTGCGATGATCTACCATTGCTTTTAAAAAAGCTGCTAATGGGAGTTATACTCCTTTCAAAATGCATTCTTTAACTGTTGTTCATATGGGAATCTGTGTTGGTTTCGGTACTGCATTCCCAATGGTTATTAAAAAATTCTAATAATCTAGCATAATATCTATCAACGTTTCACCTTCTTGTTGAATGCATTGATTAATGCAAGTCCAATCAGCCCTAGGCTTCCATTTTCAGAGATTGGTCTGTCAGACCTTTCACTCTGCCATCCAATTCTGCTTTTTGTGGGGGTGTCTAAGTGCGTCAGGGATTCCAGTTGCCACTGATCATGTGCCAATCTGGACCCACAATTTGTCTAACTACTTTTCTACTTCTTCTCCATTCAAATGGTAACTTAACTCATACCCTGTAAATCTTCTAAAATTTTCAAAAATTAAATTTTTGGGTGGGGAATTCCTCCTGGCTTTCCCCGGAATTTTCCCGGGGTCCACGGTCTATAAACTAAAAAAGTGGATCCTGCCCCCCCTGTCCCTGAGTGGACATATTTCTTCCTCACTCATAGTTTGTGATTTTCTATTTATTCACATATTCAATCTCCTCTCAAGTTGTTGAGACCTTGTCTTGACAGGATCCTAACAAATAGTTTTGATGCGGAAAAAGCTGGATACGGGGGTGGTCAGCTTGTCCACTTTCATATTCTGGTAAAATGGAGGGGGAAGGGGGCTGTTGCTATTACCAGTTATTATCTTCTTTGTCTAAGAACATTGTTTTGAATTTTTAACCTTTTGTTCCTGCAATTTGCTTCCTCAAGCACCTATGTTAGGGGCTCCTAATTGTGTTTTTTTTTTGACCTTTTTTTCTGTTTTAGTTGTGACAAGTTTAATAATTTTTCTAAATTACCATCAAATTTATATTATCAACCCATTTTGTATAGTACTTAACATTTCGGCCCCGAATTGCATATATTTTTTGTCTTCAGTTAGGGGGGGTCTTGGGAACTTTTTCACTGATTTCCCATTGTTGCCTTAGCTAAGAAATTGTTACAACCCTTCTTATCACATGGTACCATGCTTTACACCTTTTCACAGTTTATCTAGAATAACTGCCTACCTATTCTGTTTCCCTGATCTATGACAAAACAGTAACCTTTTTTTTCCCTGATCTGCACATGCAAATCTTCCTGACAAAAAAAGTTCTACAGCTAGTCCCTGATCTAAAACAGAAAAAGGTAATTCCTCCTTACCTGACCTCCATGAGTTGATCCACGGATCATTGACTCGTCCTCCAATCCCAGATCAGAAACAGTGGCTGGCCTCTTTGACGACAATTCAGTCGGAGGTCTTTCAAAGCAGAAGACCCATTTGGCCCCTTCTCCAATTTTATGCCACGGGCCCCTTTTGACCTAGGCCTGGGGGAGGTACTTTCCGGTCCAAGGACCAAACTGTCAAAAAAAAATACTTTAAAATGATCAAAACACAGTAGGTTCAGGTTAAGGCACTTTAATCTTGCAGCAAGGAGACAAAACGTGCTAATACAGAGTTTGTCTAACTAGAAACAGGAAATACTTTCATTTTTATACATTCTCTAACTAGACATGGCCTACCAAGCTGACATAACAGATTACCAGCATTTTCATCATCATCTGTTGACCATCATTCCCATGAATTTCTGCTGATTTAACAATTTTTGTGAGAAACTTCCTGAGGAAAACAACATTGCCTTGATTACTACCAGTTAGATACATGTTATGTTACCATTCACGGTACTATGGCTAATTCAAGCACAATCCTAGCAGTTCATTTCTCTAATAATTCTTTGTCTACTTTATCTCTAAGCTTCTGCAGCTGCACATGTTCTCATGCTTCAAACAGAGCTGATTGTTTAAAATCATTACATTTACAGAATATAGTATTGTTCATTCATTCGTTCCTGACCTAGCAGATAAGCACCTGCTTCTCAAGTACATTTTCAAAAGGCATAAACATGAATATTGCTGTGCTAGCAATTACTAGGTCAGAGGGCATCTTGCAAGTTTCAGAAAGCATACTGCAGTTTTCAAAAAGCATCTTTTTCAGTCTCATATAAAACTCAGTTTATATATAGTTTCATAGTTTCATAGTATAGTACTAGGCTATCTGCCCTGGGGCATTTGTAAGCCTAGCCATAGTGTTGTGGCTTTTGCCACCCCATGAAATGGTACAAAAAAATGTACAGAATAAATTTAGAAAACTGTGCCTCTGTCTAGTAGTGACACAATGAAGGTCCCCTTATATAATAGAATTAGTTTACTGTGCCCCTGTCTACCAGTGACACAGATGTGACCCCTGGGGTAAACTTACAATCTCCCATCCACTCATCAAGATTTCTCTTGAAGAGAGTCAGTGAGGGGCTCTGCCTAATATGAACTGGGATCTTGTTCCAAAGCATGGGAAGCCTCTGGGTTATGAATCTATCCCTCCAGCATGTCCTATTCATACTTGTGCGAGGTTTAAGTTTTTAGCCCTGGTCCTGATGGATTTGGATTTTTGAGGGGAGCATGTCCATCAGATCCTGTTTGGGACATGGCCTTTTGCAGGCAGAGATCACCTCTGAGCAGGGATGCTACTGAATAGAGCTGAAGTTTCTTTAGTCTGGCAGAATGAGATATTTTGGGAGCCCCTTGATCCTCTTGGTGAGGTACTTTGTGGTCTCTCCAGCTGTTGAAAATCCCTGAGGCATACCAAATGGGGCATTGTACTCAATCATGGGTCTGATGGGGGAGGAATATAGTACAATGACATCCTTGGATCTGGAGGGAACCCCTTCATGATGGGGTTTCAAGGTAGAATTTTTTTCTAACCACTTTGGCAATGTGGGTGTCAAATAAAATCGCTGTCACCCCCTAGATCTCTGATTATTTTTTCCATGTGGGTTCTGCATGTGATAATTTGTGGGTACTTTTTTTTCCCAAAGGACTATACTTTTTTGGCATTTATTTTAAAACCCGGACTGCACCAGTTGTCCGCTGTGAGGCCTTTTTGTAGGATGTGTGTCTGCTGGTGTATAAAGCTAGTTTGCAGTCATCGGGAACTTTGTCAAAACCCCTCCCATGTTTGCTTTAACATCTGAGAAATAAATGCCAACAAGGGGGTCCCAGGACAGATCCGGGGACACCACTTGTGACTGGCTTTGAGTCTAAATTTGGCGATTTTAACTTTATGGGTTCTGCCCTTTTAGCCAGTATGCAACCCATCTAGTGACATGGGTTTACTTTTAAGCTGTTGAGCTTATCTATGATGCCTGAGTGGGGGATTGTGAAGGCCTTAGAAGTCCAGGTATTTTTGGACTTTGCCCCCATCAAAGGCTCAGTGAGTGTTTAAAAGTCAACCAGGTTTAAAAGGCAGGATCTGCCCCTTTTCAAAGGGAAATGGGTGGGGTCAAGTGTCTGTAGGTCCCCTATGTCTCTGTTTATGAGTTCCATAATGATTCTTTCCATAGCTTTGCAGACTGGGGTGGGCTTATGGGGTAGTTTCCCGGGTCTGTAGAGGCACCCCTTGGGAGTGGGACCACTGTTGCGCCAGTGTTCAGGTACATATCTGGCTAAGGTTAAATAGCATTTTTATGTGTGGGGTTTTGCTCCTCTTGGGGTTCAAGAAACCCGGGGTACGTCAGGTCCCATTGATGCTGTGTTTTGCTTTGTTTAGGGGGCTCACTTGGACATCTGAGATGACAGGAGATTACATTCAGCTATAAGTATTTCTTTTTGGGGGGAAGGAGGGAGAAAATTTTCACTGAACCTGTCAGCCAGAATGTTGGAAATCTGTGGGTTCAGTGTATTTTTTTGTTTTTAACCAACTCTAGCATATCTGAGGGTTTCCCCGGTTTCTAACATAGCTGAAGAAGGCTTTGTTTATCTTTAGTGTCCTTAGCATTTTCTCTCAAAGTTGGCCTTGGATGTTTTTTGAGAGAATGTAGTTTTTCAAGTTGATCAAAATGTCTTCCTTCATGGGATTTTGCTCTGACGTGCGGGCTTCCTTCTTTGTTATACAATTTGTTTATTGAGGTCCACCAGACAGGACACTTACCTTTGGTGGAGGGACATGGATTTGTTTGGGATAGATGATCCATGCATTCTTGGAGATGTCCATAGAAAGCATTTGTGAAGGATTCATTGTGGGATGTGGTATCCACTGGCACAGTGGGCTTAAAGGATACCATCTCAGAAAAAGAAAGTCTGCTTTTGAGAAGTTTTTCACTGTGGTCTTTTGTGCTGGGGTGGAGGTGGGATATGTATATCCAGGGTGATTAGTTTGTGGTCAGATCTCACTAGTGAGGGGATACTTCTGTGGGGCATTTTGTCCCCCTGTTTGTGATGATCAGGTTAGTATATTATCTCCCTAGTGGGGGGGACTATTGTTCCAGTGCATTTGAATTTATGAATTCCAGGAACCTTTGGGCTAGGGGATTAGGGGTAGAATAATGTACCCAATCTATGTTTTAGTTGAAGTCTAGTATGATGGTATTTTGTGATACATTTATATCCTTTGTCTTCAGGAAGGCTGATTTCTTGAGATTGGGAGGGTGGTCTGTAACATGCTACCAGTTGTATAAATTTTGCCTATGGTTAGTTGCACCTGTATGGTCTCTGATGCTTCATGTGTTGACTAACCTAGGGTGGGGTCCTTTATTATGGACACTCCCTTTTGTTCCCTTTTAAAAACAAAAAGGGGTGCCTGGTATTTGCTCTCAGGAGCCTTGAACCAGGTTTCAGTTACTGCACAGCGATTTTTCCATGCTGAGGGTGCATCAAGTGCCTGCATCTTGAGATTTAGACTTCTGGGGGAGCAGCATTCCCCTTTGTTTTTTTTCCCTTTTTTTTTCTAAGGAGGTGGGTTTGTCTTTTGAGCCTTGTGGATTTGGGAAGAGCCTTAGCCAAATCCGGGAAACCCAGTGGTGGCAGGTGTAAGCCATCCTTCAGCTGGGCCAACATGTCATCCCAGGCAGACAGACATTGGGTCCCCTTTGAATGACACCAGTATTGACCAATTGTTAAAGCTGATCATCTTGTCTTTGTATTGTGGTATCATTTTGGTGAGGGCAAGATGCTGCTCAGGGGCAGGGTCATACCAGCCTGGGGTACATAATCAGAGCCCCTGTCTCTTTTCATATCACAGTGCATGTAAATAGAAGGA
>NW_025052014.1:15000-17500 GCF_019279795.1 Protopterus annectens | reverse complement strand
TTGCAGATATTCGGCTGGGAGAAGATCTGCAGAAAGGGTAGTTGGCTTTAGCTTTTTTAATAAGGATCGGATGAGGGAAGTGGAAACAGGTTGGAGGTTAAGGGAGATGAGTGACTTAGATGTGGGATCTGTTATTGAGGTCCTGGTAGCCAATGGTTGGTTAGCTAAGGATTGAATAGTCTCTGTAAAGTAAGTATTAAAGGTATTTGCTGCTTCTACTGGGCTTTTATCACTTAATGTTCCTGGGGTTGGAGTGTTGGATTTACCTGGTTGGAGAAGATTATTTAAGTCCACCCAGAACTTTTGAGGATTGTTTTGATGTTACTATTGCAGTTGGCAGTAGTAATCTTTTTTGTCATTTGTAATGGCCTTTTTAGTCTCATTCCTTAGCTGTTGGAATTTAATGCGGTCTAGGGGTGACTTTGTTGCACGCCATTTGTCCCATGCTTTGTTTCTGAGTTTGATTTTTGACATGGAGTCTTTTGTAAGCCAGGGTGCTATTTGTGCTTTAATTCTGATTGATCTTTTTGGAGCATGAGAATCTAGTATGCTTAGGAATGTGGAGTTAAAATTTGTTACAGCATCATCTAGGGGAAGATACTTTAGCGTTGACCAATTACAAGATTTAAGTTCCATTTGAAATTTTGTGAGGTCGAACATTTTCTTATTCCTGACTGACCTGTAAATGGGCAGTTTAGAGATTTCTATTTTGTCTTTTCTTATGTATGTGATGAGGTGATCACTGAGGTCATTGGGAATGGTCCCAGATGTGTACATGTGGGGATGAGTATTAATGAGTATCCAATCAAGGATACTCTCTTTTTTGTTGGAATTACCTATTCTGGTGGATGAGGATATAGTCTGAGAGAATCCATGGAGGTTTATATGAGTGGGGTTGGAATCCAATAGGCATAGGTTCCAATCAATGTTGACATCACCCAACACTATAGGTTCTTGAGGGCAGAGTATTCTCCAGTGTGTCAGAGTTATTCCCAGGGGGATGTAGATCCCAATTAGAATTAAGCTTTTTTGTTTGTTGAGTTGTAGTTTTAGAGCCAGTATTTCAGCATCGGAGGTCTTGGGTGGTTGAGGAGGGTTTAGTGTGACATTGAGTGTGTTTTTGTAAAATACGGCAATCCCACCTCCCTTTATCTTTGTACGATCAACCCTAAATGTATTATAACCAGGTCGAAGGATCTCATTATCTTTAGTAGAAGGTTTAAGCCAGGTTTCTGTTAGACATATTATGTCAGGAAGGTGAGTAGCTAATAGGGCATGTAGGTTGTGTACCTTATTGTTTAGGCTTCTTATGTTTAGGTGATAAAATAGGAGGGAGGTAGATGACCTGGGAAAAGATGGTGGGGTTTCAGAGTTTGGGGTTGATGATGGGCCTGGGTTGGGATGGATGTCACCGTCTTTAGTTATATTTTTTCTTAGGTACTGTAATAGTTTCATGAGTTTAAATAGTAGTTTTAGACCATATTTGGATATTGGGTGCTTTTGGTTAGTTCTGTTAAGATACTGGTAAGTAGGCTTAATAATATTTGAGGCCAGAGATAGGGTGGTATATATTCAGTACCTAGTGAAGTTAAGGGGGTACTGGTTTGGTATTTGAGGTAGTGGAATCCTGAGTAATGCTGAACTTCATATCTAGTTAGCAAGTATAGTGTAATTAAGAGCGGTAAAATGAAAGGTATAGTTTTGAGTCTTGGCTTTAAAATAGTGGGAGGAGTACAATTCATTGTCTTGGGGTGATGGTAAATTGCCTTAGATGGATGTAAATGTTTAAGTTGATAGGCGGAGGGAGATGATGAGGAAGTGGCTATGTATGGGTAGAATAGGTATGGGGGTGTGGTTAGGTGTCTATAAATGTGGGAGTACTGGGGGCGGGTGGGATAAGGGGGCAGGGTGAGGCGCGGAGCGAGCCTGAGCGGAGTGGGGCTGAACCAGCACAAAGCTTTCCAAGGGCCAGTAAATAAGTAAGTGATTAAAGTCCCCTGTTATGATTTTATATAGTTCAACAAGCCTGAAACTTTTTCCCCTCTCTATTATAAATGCAAACTATGATTCTGCTAGTCTGAGCTAGGGGAGTTGCTATAATTAGTAGGGAATAGGTGATTTACTGCCGTGTTTTAAACCCAGTACGCTAGCTTACAGGTGGTATTTATAAGCTTTAGTTTTGCTTTTCTGTAGGAAAATATTGACCTTGGCCGTTAGTTGTAGTTGTGGCGGGGCTGCGGACTAGAGCTTTCTGTTCATTCGCAGCAAGTAAAGCAACCCTCCTAACAACAGGACTTATGGGTTGTAGCCAGGTGGGGGCTTAAAGGAGAATTCCTAAATGGAGATATAATACAGGAACACAATGCTTACTTTAGGACACTTCTGTCTAGGTTACACCGTTTAATTTGTTATACAATACAGTTTCAACAGCATATATTCTAGCATCTCCACATTAAGTATTTCAGGAGTTAGTTTAGTAGCAACTGAATTAAGTTTAAAA
>NW_025052014.1:7500-12500 GCF_019279795.1 Protopterus annectens | reverse complement strand
GCACACACACACACACACACACACACACACACACACACACACACACACACACACACACACATATATTATCTATTTTATTTATTTATTTATTTATTTTTACATTTGTTGGATTAGGATCGTCCGACTGGATACATGTCCATTTTCAGCGGAGGGTCCGGGGAGAAAGTTTTCCACAAATGACAGAAGGTTACATACGTGCATTACAATATTACATACACTATTACATTTAGTAGTGCAAGTTTAAGAAGAGAAAGATATACAGTATATACGTCGAATAAAAACAGTCTAGCAATAGCTATCACAAAAAATACAACAGTTCCTGTATACAAATCTTTATAAAGCATGTTAGGTTAAAAGCGACAATAACTGAAAGTGTTTCTTTGAGCTTGAATACTATACAATGTTCTGGTTTAAGGTTATAGGTTCCTAATCCTCTAGGTTGTCTCTTTTAACAGAGGTTTAAGGGTTACAGGTATGAATCAGAGATTAGACAAGGAAAAAAAATTGTGTTCGGTCTTTGAAGATAAAAAGTTAAATCTGTTAAGAAGCTAGGATAAGTATGTGGGAGAAAAGAGATCTTAAGGTTAAGGAGGAGGAGCTAATCTGGGTTAGAGCATTGGCAAAGCCAATGTGACTTAAAATGGGCTTTAGTTCTCTTTGAATTGGTCCAGGGAGGTAGTAAGAGGTGAGGGTTACAGGGAGGGATTTCCATATTTTTCCAATCGGCATTGGCAAACAGAGAGTCACCCCTGAGTTATAGGATTTGATTGTTTGGACAAGTTGCCTATTTGATGAGCCGTAAGGAAGTAGCTTAGATGTGGAATAAGGGAAGAATTAAAATGTTTCTGAAAGTGCGATAGGGTGTTATCAAGCTTGTTTGAGAATTTTTTAAAAGCTTCCTATGAGTTGGTTCATCTGGAGAAGGTTAGGTAGTTCTATCCAGCCCTAGGTTTTTTAGGTTAGTGCAGTGGGTGAGTTCTCATAGGGCATACCAGCTGCAAATCTGGCAAATATAATTATATAAGGCGATGTGAGTTTGTTTATAGGCTCGGACCTTATTAAGGTTAGTAAGTGCTACGGGAGAGGTGTAGAGAAGGGTAGAGGAGAAGATGGAGTGGGAAATGGCCACGGTGACAATTGGAGTTAGGAAAGTTCTTTTAACTCCTGTACAATGACCCAGTTTCTTGTATTTACTGGTTTTGATGGTATGGTTAATGCATGTTCGAATCTAAGTTTATTGTCCATGGTAACTCCTAATAGTTTAGGTTATAGGAGTCTGGGAGAGGATAGTCCCATTGTTGGATTGTAGGAAGTAAAGGATATGGAGAGGGTTTATGGGTTGGATGGAAGAGTAGTAGTTTGGTTTTGTTTGGGTTCAAGATCAAATGACGCCCTGATAGCCAGTTTTCTACTGTAGTAAAATGTGCTGGGTTGTAGATAGTATTAGATTAACTGGGAAGTATCAGAACAAACTAGTGTAGAGTCATCTGCATATTGAATACAAGAGGCCACAGCAGGATGACTGGCTGTTTAGAGGTCATTGATAAAGACTGAAAAGAGAAGAGGTCCTAATATAGAGCCTGAGGAACCCCTATGGTATTAGGTAATAGGAGCGTAGAGCTTATTCTGCTTTTATTGTTGCCTGTATCAGACAGGTAGGCATGAAACCAGTTCATGGCTTGGTTGTCTAAGTTCAGGGTTCAGAGTGCGTGGAGGGTGGAAGTTTGCGTGGTCAACCATATCGAAGGCTTTAGCAGGTCCAAAAAGAGAGCCGAGGGATATCTTCTTTTGTCATTCGGTTATGGTTAATAGTATGTCGGTAAAAGAGAGGGGCAGTGGTTGGAAGCTATGGTGGGCCCGAATCTGTGTTGTGAGTTGGCTAGTAGATTATTCTGGGTAAGATGTGCGTGTAGAAGCTTGTTTTGCGTACACATTTTTCCAAAGGATTTTGGCAAGTGGTGATAATAGCGGTTGGCTACTGGGAAGCTGTAGTTTGAAAGTTCTGTGGATGAGCTCCCTTTATGGAGTGGTATAACATAGGATATTTCTTTCCATATTGAGGGGATTGTGGACCCGCCAAGGCTATGGTCAGATTAATTCAGGATTGAGACGGATATGCTATGAAGCATTCAGGCTTTTGCAGATATTCGGCCGGGAGAAGATCTGCAAGAAAGGGTAGTTGGCTTTAGCTTTTTAATGAAGGATCGGATGAGGGAAGTGGAGATGCAGGCTTTGGAGGTTAAGGGAGATGAGTGACTTAGATGTGGGATCTGTTATTAGAGGTCCTGGTAGCCGATAGTTGGTTAGCCAAGGATTGAATAGTTTCTGTAAAGTAAGTATTAAAAAAGGTATTTGCTACACTTCCTACTGGGCTTTTATCACTCTAATGTTCCTGGGGTTGGAGTGTAAGCAGTGGATTTTACCTGGTTGGAGAAGATTATTTAAGTCCACCCAGAACTTTTGAGGATTGTTTTGATGTTTCATTGCAGTTGGCAGTAGTATCTTTTAATCATTTTGTAATGGCCTTTTTAGTCCTCATTCCTTAGCTGTTGGAATTTGGTACGTACGGTCTAAGAATTTGACTTTGTTGCACGCCATCTGTCCCATGCTTTGTATTCTGAGTTCTGATTTTGATATGGAGTCTTTTGTGCTTCAGGGTGCTATTTGTGTTTAATTCTGATTGATCTTTTGGAGCATGAGAATCCTAGTGCATGCTTAGGAATGTGGAGTTAAAATTTGTTACAGCATCATCTAGGGGAAGATACTTTTAGCCTGGACTAATTACCCGCGTAAGATTGTAAGTTCCATTTGAAATTTTGGTGGAGGCTCCTAACATTTTCCTTATTCCTGACTGACCTGTAAATGGGCAGTTTAGAGGATTTCTATTTTGTTCCTTTTCTTATGTATGTGATGAGGTGATCACTGAGGTCATTGGGAATAGTATCCCAGATGTGTACATGTGGGGATGAAGGTATTAATGAGTATCCAATCAAGGATACTCTCTTTTTTGTTGGAATTACTTATTCTGGTGGATGAGGATATAATCTGAGAGAATCCATAGGAGGTTTTATATGAGTGGGGTTGGAATCTGATAGGCATAGGTTCCAACTCAATTTTGACATCACCCAACACTATAGTTTCTTGAGGGCAGCTAAGTTAGCTAACCAACTTAGAATATTCTCCAGTGTGTCAGAGTTATTCCAGGGGGATGTAGGATCCCAATTAGATTTAAACTTTTTGTTTGTTGAGTTGTAGTTTTAGAGCCAGTATTTCCCAGCATTGGAGGTCCTTGGGTGGTTGAGTAGGGTTTAGTGTGACATTTAATGTGTTCTTGTAAATATACAGCAATCCCTGGCAATTTACCCTTTGTCTTAGTCACGATCAGCCCTAAATGTGTTGTAACCAGGTAGAAGGATCTCATTATCTTTAGTAGAAGGTTTGTGCCAGGTTTCTGTTAGGACATATTATGTTAGGGAAGGTGAGTAGCTAAGAGGGCATGTAGTTCAATGTACCTTATTGTTTTAGGCTTTTTACAAGTTTAGGTGATAAAATAGGAGGGAGGTAGATGGCCACCTGGGAAAAGATGGTGGGGTTTCAGAGTTTGTGGTTGAGTTGATAGGCCTGGGTTGGGATGGATGTCACCGCCTTTAGTTATATTTTTCTTAGGTACTCTAATAGTTTTCATGAGTTTAAATAGCCATAGTTTTAGACCATATTTGATATTGGGTGCTTTGGTTTAGTCTCTGTTAAGATACTACTGGTAAGTAGGCTTAGTAATATTTGAGGCCAGATAGAGGGTGGTATATATTCAGTACCTACAGTGAAGTTAAGGGGTAAAATTGATTTGGTATTTGGGGTAGTATGAATCCTGAGTAATGCTAAACTTCATATCTAGTTAGCAAGTATAGTGTAATTAAGAGATGTAAAATGAAAGGTATAGCCTTTGAGTCTTGGCTTTAAAATAGTGGGAGGAGTACAATTCATTGTCTTGGGGTGATGGTAAATTGCCTTAGATGGATGTAAATGTTTGCTGGTAGGCGGAGGGAGATGATGGGGGAAGTGGCTATGTATGTGGGTAGAATCAGATATGGGGGTATGGTTAGGTGTCTATAAATGTGGGAGTACTGGGGCCGTGGGTGGGATAAGGGGGCAGGAGGTAGGAGCACGGAGCAAGCCTGAAAGTGGAGGCGGGCTGAACCAGCCAAAAGAAACTGCAAAGCTGACCCAGTAAATAAGTAAGGATTAAAGTCCCTGTTACATATGCTTTTTATATAGTTCAACAAGCCTGAAACTTTTCCCCTCTCTATTATATAAATGCAAACTATGATTTCTGCTAGTCTGAGCTAGGGAGTTAAGCTATGCAATTAGTAGTGGGATTAGGTGATTTACTGCCAAAGTGTTTTAGAACCGCAAAGTACACTAGCCTACAGGTGGGTATTTATAAGCTTTAGTTTTGCTTATTTCTGTAGGAAAATATTGATCTTGGCAGTTAGTTGCCAGGAAGTTGCATGGGGCTGCAGATCTAGAGCTTCTGTCTCTGCCTCAAGCAAGCAAGTAAAAGCTGCACCCTCCCAACAGCAGGACTCTATGGGTTGTAGCTTCAGGTGGGGGCTTAAAGGAGAATTCTAAATGGAGATATAATACAGTGAAACACAATGCTTACTTTTAGGACACTCTGTCTAGGTTAATCACCGTTTAATTTGTTATACAATTACAGCTCTCACTACATGCATATATTCTAGCATCCTCCACATTGAGCATTTCAGGTGTTAGTTTTAGTAAAGCAACTGAATTAAGTTTAAAATGGCAGTACTCTTTTACAAAGGAAATTACTACTTAAATACAAAGCAGTCAAATGCATACGCCTCCTAGATAAACCACTCAGCCAAAGTTCCCTTATATCAGTTCAAAACATCAGTTTAGAGGAAGAGAAAAGACCAACGTCCGGCATTTGCCAGCAGAAAAGTCAATCTAAATAGTCTACAGCTACAATCTAAAAA
>NW_025052013.1:0-11677 GCF_019279795.1 Protopterus annectens | reverse complement strand
GAAAACCCCGTGCCCACCCGCCGTTTATTTTTAAAAACCAAAAAACCCCAATTGGAAAAATTTTTAAAGGGGGTTGGTATTTTTTCAATTTTTTGCCATTTTCAAAATTTCCCCCCCTAAAAAAGAAAAACCAACCGGCCCCCCCCTTTACAACTTGTAAACAGTTTGTTTTACGATGGAATCTAAGAGGTTCCTATTTGTGGAATTTTTTTAATCTTGGACAACAACCTTTCACCGATATGATGAGGTCTGACTCCTTGATGAGGCACATCGCGAAATACATTATATTAAGCTATGTTGTTTTGTGGTAAAGGTACGCTTACATTTTTTAGTACAGAGTTCTCGCTATATTAATTTTTTAACCTGATATATGCAAAGTTGCATTGACACACCACTATCTTAGTAGAGATGCTAGATATTGAAAGCGATAAAACTTGCTGTTTATCTAAGGATTTTAATGTTTTTAACACCATGAGGAGAGAGAATGTTCAGGGTTTTTAATGAATGTAGCAACAGTTTTTTAATGATTGTAAAATGATATAGGACCAAGCACAATGCTCCTTTTATTTTTTAGAATGTATCAGGGTATATGCATATTTTTTACTTATTTGCATGGACATTCTGATCATTAATTGTATATTTGGATGGAAGTATTCCTTCTAAATATTGTTGCATTTAACTATGTTAACTTTTTGAGTATCTGTTCCTTTAAGACAAGATAACATGTGACATATCAATTTGTAATGTCCAATAGGAAGCTTAAGGATGGTTTAAAAATGATTCAAACAGTTTTATTCATTGTTTTAAGAGTCTGAAGAAGCCTTTGGCGAAAGCGCTCACTCATTGGAATAAACTTTATTATTTTTTATGAATGCATCTTATTTGAAGTTCCTTTGAATCTCTGCTTTTCGTTTCATTGCCACTGGAGGGTCACACACTTGGATTTGGATTGCTCTCTTTTATGTTTACGTGAGTCTCCTGCCTCAACTGATAGCAACACTGCATTTGGCTTTTTGAGTTATTCAGGATACCATCATCACTTTGTCATTCTTTCAAGTGAAGATGTTTGGCAGACTTGCCAAGTTAATGCAAATATGATAAAAGGCCTCTGGGATGCTTGAAAAGATCTCAACTAAAAATATGCATGCTGTGTTTTTTGATTATTTATTTTTTGGATTCATTGACTCTAGCATAATTTAACAGTGTTGAGTACAAGTTGGAAACATTTTCTAGTGGTGTCTCATAGGTTCATACTAGGCTATCTGCCCGAGGGCATTTATAAGCCTAGCCCATTGTTTTGTGGCTTACGCCACCCCTTTAGTATGGGGAACTATACCCATTATTTTGCTGTGCCTCTGTCGTGCAGTGACACTGAGGTAATTCCTGGGGTATATCTGCGATCTCCCATCCATTGGTCAAGATTTCTCTTGAACAAGGCCAGCGAGGTGCTCTGCCTCACATGTACCGGGATTTTGTTCCACAGCATAGGGAGTCTTTGGGTGATGAATCTATCCCTCCAGCACGTCCTATTAATAGCCGTGTCGAGGTTTAAGTCTCCGCCCTTGTGGCTCTGATGGATCTAGATTTTTGAGGTGAAGCATATTCATCAAATCTCGGTTTGACATGTCCTTGTGTGCTAGGCAAAGGTCACCTCTGAGCAAGTGATGGCGACTGAATAGAGCTGGAGTTCTTTCAGTCAGGCAGCATAGGACAGATTTTTTGAGACCCTTTATCCTTTTGGTGAGGAACTTTGTGGCCTCTCCAGCTGCTGCAAGTGTCGGGTCAGATACATTCGAATGGGGCATTGTACTCAATCATTGGTCTGATGGTGATGAGTAAAGGGAGACTGACCTCCCTTGATCTAGATGAGAATCCCTTCATGATAAGGTGGGCAATGTAGAAGGACTTCCTAACTACTTTAGCTACATGGGTGTCGAATGACAGACTACTATCAACCTGGGTCCCCAGGTCCCTGATAACTTCTTCTGTGCTCAGTGGATTGCCACCTATTTGGTAGCTAGGGGTAACCTTGTTTTTTCGAAGGGTATGACTATGCATTTTGGCATTTAACTTTAGGCCGTGGCTCTGGCACGAGTTATCCGTTTCTGTGAGACCCTTCTGAAGGATATCTGTGTCAGATGTGTTTTCTACTATAGGGCCCGGTTTGCAGTCATCTGCGAACTTTGTCAGCCATAACCCTCCTGTGTTTGCTTGTACCGGAAAAGTAGATGCCAAACAAGAGTGGGCCCAGGACTGAGCCCTGTGGGACACCACTTGTGACAGGCTTTGAGTCTGACATGGCGCCAGCAACTCTGACCCTGTGGGTTCTGTCACTCAGCCAGTTTGCAACCAATCTTGTGATGTATGGGTTAACATTTAAGCTGATGAGTTTTTCAATGATACCCGAGTGGGGTATTGTATCGAAGGCCTTAGCCAGATCGAGGTAGGCTGTATGGACTGCCTTTCCCTCATCAATGGCTTTGGTGACTGTTTCAAAAAAGTCAACCAAGTTTAAAAGGCATGATCTGCCTTTGACAAAGCCAAACTGGGTTGGATCCAAAGTCTGCAAATTCCTATGTCTTTATTTATGAGGTCCATTATGATCCTCTCCATGGCTTTGCAGATAAGGCTGGTCAAGCTAATGGGCGGTAATTTCCAGGGTCTGTGGAGGCACCGCCTTTTGTGAAGTGGGACCACAGTTGCAGTCGCCACTCCTGGGTATGTATCCAGAGGTAAGACTTTGATTAAACAGCTGTCCTAGCTGTGGGTTTAATTCCTCATTGAGTTAAGTGGAGCACACAGCCGGGGGACACCATCGGGTCCCATGGATGCTGTGTTTTTTGCTTTGGAGAGAGCAGTTCTCACTTGGGCGCTGGAGATGTTTCGGGGGCTGCACTCACTTGGTATAGATATCTCTCCTTTGGGGAGCGGGAGAAGGTTGCACTGAACCTGTCAGCCAGTATGTTGGCAATGTCTGTGGGATCAGTAATCTTCACATCATTTTGAACTAGTTCTGAGCATATCTGGGAGTTTCCTCCTAGGTTTCTAACATAGCTAAAGAAGGCCTTATGATTGTCTTTTGAGTCTTTAGCTATTTTTCTTTCGAAATTTGCTTTGGATGATTTTATGAGAGCTCTTAGTTTTTACTTATAGTGATCAAGGGTGTCTTACCTTTTAAGGATTTTGCTCTATCTTGTAGTAGCTTCCTCCTTTTGTTGTAGAGTTTGTTTATGGCTGGGGTCCACCAGACTGGGCGCTTGCCTTTGGTACAAAGAGTCTTTGTTGTGCTTGTGATTGCCTTATCCATGCAGTCCTGCAGGTGCTGGTAGAGGGCGTTTGTAAATGATTCAGCGGCTTGAGTATTGTTTTCTGCCGCCTCCGGGGCCTGAAAGGAGACCACACTAGTCTTTAGAAGTGTGAAGTCGGCTTTTGAGAAGTTCTTTACTGTGGTCTTTTTTATTTCAGGTGGGGTGGGATGAGGACCTCCAGCGAGATTAGTTTGTGATCTGATCTCACCAGTGAGGGTATACTTCCGGTGTTGAACATTGTGCTCCCATGTTCGTGATGATGAGATCAAGTATGTTATCTCCTCTTGTGGGGATGGTGACTAGTTGTTCCATGGCATTTGAGTTTATGAATTCCAGGAACTTTTGGCTAGGGTGTTTGGGCTTGAGTAGTGTTCCCAGTCTATATTAGGGTAATTGAAGTCACCTAGTATGATGGTGTTTGGTGATACATTTATCCCTCTAGTGTTTTCAGGAAGGCCATGTGAGTTTCCTGAGTTTGTGAGGGTGGCCTGTAACATGCTACAATTTGCAGAGCAGTCTTGCCTATGGTTAATTGCACCTGGATGGTCTCCGATGCATTGTGCGTTGCCACCAGTCTTGAGGTGTGGGTGTCCTTGATGAATATGGATACCCCCTCCTTTCTTAGTATTGTCCGGATTTTGGGGCGGAGCATGATATGAGGTAAAACCTGATAGCGCTGGGGTGCTCTCAGGAGCCTTGAACCAGGTTTCTGTCACAGCACAGACATCGATGTTCTCCATACTGAGAAGGGCCTCGAGTGCGTGCATTTTGAGATTTAGACTTCTGGCATTGAGCAGCATTACCCTTAGTTTTTCCTTTTTGTGTTCTAGGGTGGCAGGTTTAGAATTTGAGCCTTGCTAAAAAGGCACTATGGGGGTGGCAAGAGCCTTTGCCAATATCCGGAATCCCAGGGTGACAGGTGCAAGCCGTCCCTTGCGCAGCGTGGCTTGTCCAGCATGTCATCCCAGGCAGACAGATACTGGATCCCTTTGAATGACACCAGTGTTTAAGCCAATTGTTAAAGCTGATCATCTTATCTCTGTATTGTGGCATCATTCTTGGTGAAGGTAGGATACTGCTCAAGGTCAGGGTCATACCTGCCTGGGCTACATAATCAGAGAGCTCCTCAATGTCTCTTTTCATGTAGTCCAAGGAGTGTGCGTCTCAGGTCGTTTACACCAGCGTGGACAATGACTGAGTCATATTTGTACCTGCTGATGAGAGACCTGAGTGCTTGCGTTATGTGGCGGATTCTAGCGCCCGACAGGCAGCTTACTGTGACCTTCACCTTACTCAGTCTGGTGAGCGGGACATCAGTGTGTCTGACTATGGAGTCACCAATGACTAGTGTGTCTGGCATTGTGTTTGGCCTTAAGGGCTGTGACTGTTTGACACTCTGACTGTGAGGTCTATGTGTTGCGGGTGTTGTGTTCTGAGGTGGTGGTTGTTTGGGTGTCTGCTTTGGTGGCCTCTGCTGTTTTGGTAGATTTTGATCAGAGCCTCCAGTATGTCTTTGTGTGTTTATGTGTATGATTTGAGGTTGTAATGGTACTATGTGAGACTGGGTCTATAGTGTGTGTGGTAACCTTCTCCTCCTGACTGGTCTTGCCAGTCCTATGTTGAGAAACTCAGCCTCCAGTTTGGTCATTATAGTTGCATCTCTCGCATGTATTTGTGTTTTGTGGGAGGAGGAAAGGGTTGTCTGTGTACATGAGGCAATTGAAACATTGCCTCAATATTCCCAGGTTCACCAGCTGAGCAGGAGAGGACACTAGCAACTGATCCTCGACATGCTAGAAGGGTAGACGAAAACTTTAAAAAAGATTCCGGGGACGGGTGACCGAGAAATGGGGGTTGCCTTTTTGGGGTACTATCTATGACAAGAGTGCCGTATCAAGCTAATAAGTACTGTAGGAGCAAGTGCTAGGTTTAATAGATAGAGAATAGTCTACTTGGAGTCAAGTAGAGTTGATCTTTTAGTTATAGGATACGCTTCGATTTGATCAGTAGTATAGTTCGAGGAAGGTAGTTTTAAGGAAAATTTGAAGAGTGGACTTTAGGTAGCGAATAGTTTAAACCTGCTTAACCGGCACTGCCCTAGTGTGCAACAGTGGCAGCTCGCTCTAAATCGCGCTAACGCCAGCGTTTAAGCGCATTTTATACCAGGGCTGGAAAAAGCTAGAAACTGGCCCAAAACGACCAATAAACTACTAGTTACTGGCTGAAACCTCACAAAACTGGACAAAACTGGTGCCTCAATGCTTCCCACTCCCACTGATAAGCAAGGTAACTTCCCAATTCCCAAATAAGGCAAGGAAACAGTACACAGGAACTACAACCAAAGCCCAGGAATCAGCAACTCTGAAACTGGACTAAACTAGTAAAGCAGGAAAGCAAGGTAGCTTCCCTTCCCCCAAATAAGGCAAGGAAACAGTACACAGGAACTACAACCAAAGCCCAGGAATCAGCAACTCTGAAACTGGACTAAACTAGTAAAGCAGGAAAAACAAGAGATATTTTTTTTCTTTTTTTTCTTTTTTTTTCACAAAACAGGCAGAAACAGGTACAGCAAACACTGGTAAGCAAGGTAACTTCCTCTCCCCCAAATAAGGCAAGGAAACAGTACACAGGAACTACAACCAAAGCCCAGGAATCAGCAACTCTGAAACTGGACTAAACTAGTAAAGCGGGAAAAACAAGAGATATGTTTTTTTTCTTTTTTTCTTTTTTTTTTCAAAAAACAGGCAGAAACAGGTACAGCAAACACTTATAAATGCTATGAATCAGCTACTACAGCTTACACAGAAGAATTTGCTACAAATACAGTCAAATAGTAACAAACAAGGATTCCAAGTGCAATATTAAGTTAAATGCAGTAAAAACAGCTTCAATGTAACAGAAAGGCAGCTAAAATACAGTCGCTAGGTATTCAAATGTGGAAAGCAACAAAAAATATACTTAGTATCAAGAAAATTAAACATTCAGCTCTCTGCAGCCTGGATTACTCTGCTGGCCATGGAGTCTGTGTTGAGTAGGTACAAGCTGAAAGCGGCGTTTACCGCGTTTTATACCAGGGGCTGGAAAAAGCTAGAAACTGGCCCAAACGACCAATAAACTACTAGTTACTGGCTGAAACCAAAACTGGACAAAAGGCAGCTCAATGCTTCCCACTCCCACTGGTAAGGGTAACTCTCTCCCCAAATAAGGCAAGGAAACAGTACACAGGAACTACAACCAAAGCCCAGGAATCAGCAACTCTGAAACTGGACTAAACTAGTAAAAGCAGGAAAAACAAGAGATATTTTTTTTTTTTTTTTCTTTTTTTCAAACAGGCAGAAACAGGTACAACAAACACTTATAAATGCTATGAATCAGTTACTACAGCTTACACAGAAGAATTTGCTACAAATACAGTCAAATAGTAACAAACAAGGATTCCAAGTGCAATATTAAGTTAAATGCAGTAAAACAGCTTCAATGTAACAGAAAGGTAGGCGAAATACAGTTGCTAGGTATTTAGAAGTGGAAAGCAACAAAAATATACTTAGTATCAAGAAAAGTCGCTTATTCAGCTCTCTGCAGCCTGATTACTCTGCTGGCCGATCGGAGTCTGTGCTGAGTAGGTACAAGCTGAAAGTTTTATACCAGGGGCTGGAAAAGCTAGAACTGGCCCAAAACCACCAATAAACTACTAGTTACTGGCTGAAACCTCACAAAACTGGACAAAAGGCAGCTCAATGCTTCCCACTCCCACTGGTAAGCAAGCTAGCTTCCTTCCCCAAATAAGGCAAGGAAACAGTACACAGGAACTACAACCAAAGCCCAGGAATCAGCAACTCTGAAACTGGACTAAAGTAGTAAAGCAGGAAAGTTAAGGTAGCTTCCCTTCCCCCAAATAAGGCAAGGAACAGTACACAGGAACTACAACCAAAGCCCAGGAATCAGCAACTCTGAAACTGGACTAAACTAGTAAAGCAGGAAAAACAAGAGATATTTTTTTCTTTTTTTCTTTTTTCACAAAACAGGCAGAAACAGGTACAGCAAACACTTATAAATGCTATGAATCAGCTACTACAGCTTACACAGAAGAATTTGCTACAAATACAGTCAAATAGTAACAAACAAGGATTCCAAGTGCAATATTAAGTTAAATGCAGTAAAAACAGCTTCAATGTAACAGAAAGGCAGGTAAATACAGTTGCTAGGTATTCAGATGTCGAAAGCAACTAGATATATACTTAGTATCAAGAAAAGTCGCTATTTCAGCTCTCTGCAGCCTGGATTACTCTGCTGGCCCACGTGGAGTCTGTGCTTGAGTAGGTACAAGCTGAAAGTTTTATACCAGGGGCTGGGAAAAGCTAGAAACTGGCCCAAAAGCACTAATAAACTACTAGTTACTGGCTGGAACCTCACAAAACTGGACAAAAGGCAGCTCAATGCTTCCCACTCCCACTGGTAAGCAAGGTAGCTTCCCTTCTTCCAAATAAGGCAAGGAAACAGTACACAGGAACTACAACCAAAGCCCAGAAATCAGCAACTCTGAAACTGGACTAAACTAGTAAAGCAGGAAAAACAAGAGATATTTTTTTTTTTTTTCTTTTTTTTTTCACAAAACAGGCAGAAACAAGTACAGCAAACACTTATAAATGCTATGAATCAGCTACTACAAGCTTACACAGAAGAATTTGCTACAAATACAGTCAAATAGTAACAAACAAGGATTCCAAGTGCAATATTAAGTTAAATGCAGTAAAAACAGCTTCAATGTAACAGAAAGGCAGGCGAAATACAGTTGCTAGGTATTCAGATGTGGAAAGCAACAAAAAATATACTTAGTATCAAGAAAAGTCGCTTATTCAGCTCTCTGCAGCCTGGATTACTCTGCTGGCCCAGTACTCACCTTAAATGTTACCTATGTGAATCTGTTACCTATGTGAATCTGTACTCCACAAGAATATACTTATCTCCAACATTCAGCAATTTACTTTTCCATTATCTATAACTGCCAGTTCTACAAACTAATCTTAGAAATAAATGGCCCAAGACATGTTCAGTATATGTTTCCAGAAAAATTCGCACACAGAACAATTTTCCCCCAAGGTAAAATTATGGTCTGATGTTCCTAATGGAAAAAGCATCTCTCAGAGCCTTGCTTGCTGCAAGATAAGTAAATACTGCATCCAAGATATGGAAACCACCTGTACGGAAATTCATGATCAGAGTAAAAAAGACCACTGTCGCAGAAAGTACAGCTGTCCAAGATCTTAACACAATAGTTGATGTTTGAGCAGATTACTACTGGGAAATACCCTGCCAAGGACACTGTACATTCAGCCAGTTTACAAAAGCTAAGGCACCTTCCTTATGAGCTGTAAGGCTGACCTGTGATCTTTGCACAAGCTTTAAAATTCTCAGAGATTTCTTGCCCCAGAAAAAAAAAAACAGACGACACTCATAAGGATAGTCAGACATCAGGAGCTAGAGATGTTTAGAAACACAGGGTTCTAACCACAGCCAAGGAGGAAAGGAGATTGGGAGACAAAGGGAGGGTGCATATATACTACAACAGTGATCTACGTGAACATCTGTTATTATGGGAAGATCTTACACATCTGCATTACATTCTGCATTTGATCACTGCTGCCTTATTACCCACGTATGGGACAATCCCCAAAGCATTTAAAGGATGGGGTGCAGGCCGGAGTAAAATGAGCTGGAGTTTACAAAGCCTTAAAACAATAGTCCTGGCAAACCATGCTCTAGGTCTGTAAAAGGCATCTATTTTGCAGTGTTTAATGAAAGTGTGGGGAGACCAGGTAGTGCCTCCAGAAGATGCTTGGAATATAAGCCTTTGAAGAAAGTTCCAGAAGAGGCCATAGCTCTGGGGGAAAAGTGTTTTCACTTATTCCAGAAGGGATTTGTCATAGAAGTGACAAATGAAAAAGGAAAACAACTTTGAAATTAACTTAGTGACTGGACACCCAACAGATTTCCTTTACAAGAGATAAAAAGTTGGGCAAACTTTCTAATGGATGTCTCTCTTCTAGAAAAAAAACTCAATTATCTGTGGACATTGAGCAAGTGAATAATTATTTTCATTTTATTCTAAGGCATGGTAAAGAAGGCAAGAAGTTGGATAGATTGATTTACAGACAGCTGTTTAGCAACTTTAAGCATAAAATATTAGTTCTGAGGTTAATCCTGTCCTAATGGAAGACTTATGGAGGAGAACACATAAGAGCTTGCAACTCAAAACACAGCTTTCCAAATAAAGAATTTCAAAGAAGTTTAAGCAGCAGGTTCAAAGAGATTGTCCCCCCCCCCCCCAACAAAAAAAAAAAATTCAGCTCATAAGAAAAAAAGGATTGGTTTCTTATGGGGCCTGATGTGAAGGATACCTTCAAAAACTGTTTGACCTCACAGGACAGAGAGGGATCAACAGGCAAACAAGTTAAAAAAAGCTGGTAGATGCACTTTAATAGAACTGAATGCTAAACCCGAGCACACCAGCTCACAGTATCATTGGTACTCCTACACGAGATGGTTCCCGATCTCCACTGTAGCACCTTATAGAAAATCTTTTCTATTTTGAAATATTTTCTAGTAGCAGGTTTATTCGCTTTCTATGGCAAGTGGAGCATGTCCTAAAAGATTAAATGTGCGGAAAGAATCTACCCATCTGGAAAAAGCTTTTAATTCCTAAGTCTTGACATTTGGAAGTATGAGAGCACCCTTCTCCTATGTGAGCTAGTCCATCCTGTGAGGTGACCTGTGGAGAGTGCCTTTGGCTAGATGAAAAATGGAAAACCAATGTTACCTGGGCCAAAGGAGTCACTAACATATTTTGCATGACTTTCTCAATCTTCAGAGAGATCTTCAAAATTATTTATCCATCTTTTGTTGACCATGTTACTCCAATCAGGCTAGTATAGTATAGTCTCTTTTAAAGGGAGACATGACATAATATTTATTGTAAGGGAAGTTTACCAGGACTCTGGGGAACTTTCCCCAAGTCTTTCTGATAAGTGTTGTGGAACCTTTAAATCCACCTGGGCTACCACCAACTCAAGCAGATTTATCATCAACCCCTGCTTTCTACATGGGGTTTGAGTGTTGTCTCAACTGTTGCCATCTCTCTATGTAAGGCCACTTTCCTACCTTCTCCAACACTCATGCCCAATTGTCACAGGTCTTCTCTCATATAATCCATCCATCTCATGGCAGGACACCCCCCATTTCCTCTTGCCTTCTTCCTGTCTAAAATCATCTTTACAAGATTGACTTCTGCTTTTCTGCACGTGTTTGAACCACTATAATATGTTCTCTCTCACATTTTCTGCAACTGGAGCTACTTTGGCTTCTGCTCTTATGTCCTCATTTCTTCATCTGTTCCACAGTGTGCATACTACCACCTGTCTCCGGCACCTCATTTCCATCACCTCTAGCTTCCTCAACTGCTCTGACTTTACTGTTCAGGTTTCTGTACCATACAGAAGTACTGCACACACCACTGTTTAGTACACCTTACTTTTCAGATTCTTTGCCATTCTTCTATCATACAGTACACCTGAAAGTTTGTGCTAGTTGACTGCAGCCTCTCAGCTTCTAGTTTTGACCTCCTCATTTAGACTTTCTCCTCAACCACCTCTCCCCAATACTTGAGGCAGTTAACCTGTTACACTATTTTCCCTTCTATCTCAATTCTCAGCTTCTTCTGATTTTAACCATTTGTTGCAATTACAGCTCTCTTATCTGTACTCAGTTTTATACTATATGTGCCTTCAGTTTTTCATTCCATTTTCCTTTGCTGAAGTTTTTGCTTAGAATCTGCCTGTAATGCCACATCACCTGCATACAGCAACTTTGCTAATCTGACCCATTTGTTAATGTAGTTCATCACCAGTATGAACATCTGCGGGCTCAGAGATGAACCCTGATGCAATCACACTCAGAACCTCCCTGCGAGACTAATCACTGTTCATTCTCAATCACTGGATTCTTGTACACAGCTTGCACTAATTCTACCAATGTTTCTGGGACTTCGAACCACTGCCCAAAATCAGCTTTCTTGGGACCTTGTCATATACTTTCTCAAAGTCTAGAAATGCATGGTTGGACTCCATTCATTTCTAGCTGGTCTCACTGCAAACATTGGGTCAGTTATGCTGCATCCTGATCAGAATCCGAATTGCTCGTCTCACATCTTACTTTCTATTACTTTGCATACTTAAAAATCACCCTCTACAGAACTTGCATGCAATGTGCCAAGAATTTGATACCTCTACACTGCCAACAGTGAATGTCCCCTTGGTTACTGAGCACTGGCCCTTTTCATTTTTTCCCCTTTTTTTTCTTTTTTTTCCCCCCCC
>NW_025052012.1:0-11479 GCF_019279795.1 Protopterus annectens | reverse complement strand
GAAGTTATCCTCAGCCCTGATCTCATAGTAATCCATTGTGGGATGAAGTTCTCTCCACTGTCACCACTGAGGGGTAACAGAGTTTCTCGGGTGTCTGGCCGAGATGTTGGGGATCCATACCAGTAGTTAACCTGTCCTTAGCAATGTCCTGAGAGTTGGTTATGGCGTACGGGAACATATCAGTGATCCTGTAATGCACTTTGTTAGCCAGTATCCTATTATTGCCTTGTGCATCATGTCCTTCCATGCTGCTCCTGGGAGGCCATGTCTGCTGTCAGGATAAATCTGCCATCTGTGTATAGGCCGTTTTAACAGCACTTTAGCCTTGGATATGGTGAGTTGCTACTCTTTTGAATTCGGCGACTAGTCAGATTTTCCTGTGTCACACTAAGATCTGTGTGGTATAAGTGACAGTCCATTGCCAACCTTCTGCCACCTTATTGTTATTTCTGACACTGTGTGCTGTTATTAGCAGCAACTGGACATGTAAACCATGTTGTCCTTTGTTCAGCACATAACTTGGCACAGTGTGCACAGTGTACTTGATGACATCCCCTCTGAACATGCTGTCTGTGCTCATGTGTGCAACAGGTATGAATATCAACATGGCAAGAGACTGTGATTTGATTCTGTCCATTCCTGCAACCTGGCTGACTGCCTCCCCAGAGGTCTGAAACCTGTCCTGAGAGTTCCCTCACTGGCCAGTGGAAGTCCACTCCAACAAGACTGTAATTTATCTTACTTGTTCCCCATGCCATGACCATATGAATCTCCTGTGGGATTGCAATCTGTACCCCAGCCTTGTCAGATGAACTCATCTCAGCAAGACTACAACAAGCCCTCTTCCTCCCTGAACCATGGTAGAATGAACCTCCTCCTGGGACTGCAACCCTGTCTTGTGCTCTTTGTGGCCCTGTGAATGAACCCACTGGGACTGCTATCTGTCTTGCTTATTCCCCTGTCTCTTGCCAGTTCAGTCCCCACGGTTTGTCAGAGCTCTATATGGCTTCCAGTAAAACATTTACCATTTTAACACACATTGCCACCACAGGTATAACAATGTCTGTGAATGCAGAACCCTTGAACAGTGACTGCAATCCTGGGGTCCATTATGAGGTCATGCTGTCTGCTGTCACTTTTCCTTCATGGCGGTACCTCTGACATCCACTGTCTTCAGATTCTCTTTGTTGCTCACTGCAAAAGTAGTTATTGTAAAATGGTAGCTCGCGGTTCTAATGATGTTTGAATGGGGCTTTTGTAACTTACAGCTATTATGCTATGGTGTAATCTGATCTTATCTGAATCACACCTATAACATATTTTCTCCTCTCTATTTCATTTCTACACTGCTTATCTTGATCATCTACGGACTTTGACTCATATGGTGCAGTCAGAACCTGGTCAAGTAATTGCATTTTGCTTCAAGCTGAAGAGACTGTGGTCATTTTATTGCCCAGCTGCCCATTGTTGCATGTTTGGTCATGAGGAGTCTCATGAGGGTTTGGACATCTATGGAACCCTGGATGCACTAATGTTACCCTTCCTTGTGTCACTATCCATGTGCATATTGTTTCTGTAGATGGGCATCAATGCTTCTGTGTTGTTGTCCACCAGTGTATTTCATGTGGTATCTATGATGCATAGCCCTATGGCCTTGCTACCATTTTTGCTCCTGGACTTGACTGCTGAGTGGGATATGGTCTCGGGAGGATCAGATCTGCTTGGCAGGGCTCACCTGTGGTGCAAGAGGGAGTGCAAAATCTTTACACAACTGCTGCATGTGTAGCATAGGGAGTACCTGGAGGGATTATGAAGGTCTCCTATATAAAGTAGATGCCTGTCAAGTGCTTGCTAAGGATTGGTGAGTGATACCACTAGAATCTCTCCCACTCTGGAAAACAGTGCTGGGACTTGAGGACTTACTGACCAGACCCTATTCTGCCAAGTGGGAGGATAATGAGAGGTAATGTAGAGCCTTCATATCCACAATAAAACAGTCTGATTGTTACAGGTGTCCACTGCACCACACTGCAGGCTCTTCACCTCTGGTTGTAAGTGCCGTCTGCTGTCATGGTTATGTTGTGGTCACTACTGATTTGCAGAAATTTAGGAGACAGAGGAAATTCAAACTGGCCAGGCTCTTCAATTGCATTGTACTGTACTGCTGACATTACAATATACTTGTACTTAAACGGTGTACCACAGTATATTGAGCAGTTGTATTTTTTTCTTTTTGCATTCTAATATTTAGCCATTATTTAGTTGTTCATTGAGTCAGTAGATTAATTTTTTTGCTATTATTGTGATGCTGTACTACACTGTACCACTTACATTTGCATAATTGTACCTGTGATATCATCTGTTGTATAAGAGTTTGTTCTATTACCATTGTTTAACATTACTGATTGTTTTTCTCCTTCCAAGTTCTGTTTTAGTAAACAATACCATATAAGACTGATGTTAGACTCTGTGCAATTTTTTGTTCTCCTTTTTTATTTTTTCAGTTATGTTGCTTTGTTGTTTTTCGCCATTTCTTTTCTTCTTTTCTTTCTTTTTTTTTTTTTTTTTTTTGAAGTATGGGCTGTTCAACATACAGAGGTGACGAAATAACACAGCACTGACAGATGTGTCCCCAGTGGCCCTCAGGCCTGCTTCTCTGTACAGTGATGAAGGTCAGCTTGTGGATATGTCCTGGAGATCTCACTGAAGCAAATTACACTCTGTGTTGCTTTTTTCCTGTGGATAGATTACATTCCTCATCAAAGAATAGTGTGGAGTGGCCTTTCTGTGTCAGCCATTACGAGTCTCGATGGCTGGTAAGGACCAAAGTAGAATTGGTGTCTGAGTGCCTGCACTCTTACCCTGTAGTGCCTCTTCATACAGCTGGTAGAGTTGAGTAGCTGGCCAGAATTAACCATCAAGCCACTACAGGTGGAGCCACATCCCATGATGTAAGCCACAGAGGTGACTAACTTCTGAGTAGGTTCCCTTCTGGGTTGCCTTGGCAGGCCATCATCCTCACTCAACCCTACCGTCCATTATGATGTTCCCCTTTCTTGTGTGTCACTCCTCATTCCCTGTTTGTTGTCTAATCCTCCAGATCCCTACTTGTCTAACCTCTGTCAGTCTGTATCTCTCTGTTGTTTTTTTCCTATTTTGTGACTACCTCCCATCAGTTTTATCTATATTATCTTTATCAGTATACCCCTGCTGTCGTCTTTAGATCCTCTTCCTACTCTTACCTTCTATATGCCCCTTTCTCTCTACCTTTCTTATAAAAAAGGCAGAAAATACGAAGTTCCACAACCACTGCACCACTATTCACCAAAGCAATGAAGTTCACTTATGAAAACCAATTTATTATTACAAAAAACAAGACCAGCCTTTCCACCATTAAAATACCATCTTCAGAGTCATTTGAAACACCGAAAACTTGCACATTATGTAACCACACACCCCACTGATTAGTCCATGACATCATAATTAGTTAATTAAAATTGGTTAAAATGAAATTCAAAAGGCTTGTTTTTAACAACTAAAAATGCTTGTAAACAATATACTTGTGGAAATGACTATTGAACCCCCCCCCCCCACACACACACACACACACACACACCCACATATTCATAAATTAAACATATGTTATTGTTAAAACAGTGTAGTAAAACATTCAACATTTGACAATTTACTTGAATGTACTAACAATTCCTATTGAATGTAGTTATAATTAGCTACACTTAAATAATAGCTGACTTGTGTTTCAAATAGGTTTTGATAGAAATGTTGTCATTAAGACCAGGGTACCTCATAGCATTTAATGCAATGGTGCCATTCAGTTTCTAAAGGGAGCTACCCTGTTTTTATAATGTCTCCCCTACTTACTCATGATGCACTCTGTCAACTACAAAGAACAAAAACTTACTAAAATTTGGACAATGGGCCAGATTCAGGAAGGCTTACACGGAGTTCAAGAGTAGTGTAAGCCTCGTGAAAATAAGATTCCATGGATTCAGAACGGCCCATTTTGAATCTCTGTGTGGGAGACAGCTAACAGTCTCTTACCAGGACTGGGAATGGTGAATACCTCATTTGCAGCTCAAAGATATGCAAATGAGGGTATCTGAGTGATCTGAAGCAGAAACCAGTCCGTGTAACAGATGTGTTAGCTGCAGAAATGTACTCAGCTGACAGCTGAGTACATTTCTGCAAAGAATTAAAAGCAGACTATGTCAGCTCAAATAAAGGGTGCATATGTTTCATTAAGCATTACCAATGGCCAAATATGTGGCCATTGTGGCATAAAATTGCAAAATAAGTTATATAATATATTTTTTTTTTCCACGGGATTTTTGGGTTTAACTGCAGCACACACCAGCATAAGCGGGGAGTCGCGCTACCTAAAAGTAAAACCGAAGCTTATAAGCCCACAATTGTGGGATTTATGTATTACATTGAATGTCAATGGAGAGGGACTTGCAGACCAAAACAATATGGCCTCCGTTTAAATTGTGGTTGTCAAGAAGCTCCGTGTAAGACATGTAACTAGTCATTACTAGAGCAATCCCTATGTAAATGAGGTTACAATACTGAATCACACTGCCACATAGGTAATGAGCACTTTCTGAGTAGTGTAAGAGTTAGAGAGGGGAGGAACAGAGTAGAGAGGTAGGTGACATCATGGGGGAAGGATAGTAATAAATGTACCAGATTGGATGGCAATGTAAGGTAACAGATGACAGACAGACATCAGGGAGGAGGTGTGTCGAACAGAACACTAGGAAAGTCAAGAAATTGAGGGTATCGCTATCCCTACACTCAAAGTTTCTTTAAATGTCGTGCATAACTTGGCGATGTCTTGTACACGATGTAAAAGGCTAGAGTTCAACATGTGGGGCGTGTTGCAGACTGATTACAAGCGGTTTGCGTGGAAGTGCACATGTTTAAAGGCGGTGTCTGTGGCGTTTAACATGGAATCAGCTTAGGTCACACCGTGTAAGGATGTGTCTTGTAGCGTGCTTAACACGTTAGGGATGTGTCTTGGCGTTTAAGTGACTGTGGCGTGTTTAAGCTGGTGTGCACATTGCTCCCCCTCAGGAAACAGAGAGGAAACAGGAAACAACTAAAAATACAGGAAACTGCCAGAAGATACTACTGGAGTTAATTGGTGGAAACAATTAGAAGCAGGCAATTACACAGGCAGACTAGAAGCCCAGCCCAGCACTTAAAACAGAGCAAAAGAGCAGTGCAGGCTGTTTCTCACAAGAGATACTGCCAGAAACCCAAGCTATCAGAATTGAAAACTGAAAAAGCTGAACTCAGAGCAAGATTTGGAAATGCTAGGGCTGCCATAGCTATTATAATCAGGCATAGGCAAATTTGCTGAGGGGTGGTGACAATGCAGATGCTGACAGACAGGCAGAGTTAGGAGAAGGAGAAAGTATACAGGCCCAGGGTCACCTACCATGGGTTACATGAGCTGGAGATAGTGAGAAGCTACAGAGTGGACAGAGACAGCTTCTGCAGCAGATTGTTGAGCTGTGCAGGCCACATCTCACACACAGAACCAACAGAGGAACCCATCCCAGTAGAAACCAAGGTATGTGTTGGCCTAAGAATACTAGCAACAGGTACCTTCAGAGACCAACTGGTGATATGATGGGGGATATCACAGGCATCAGCCTCCAGAGTACTTGCACCAGTTCCTGGATGCCATGTCAGCACATGTCAGTGATCATATATATGTCCCTAATGACGTGAGGTTGTGGAGCAATATCGTCTCTTCCAGCAAATAGCGGGATACCCTGAGGATGCTGGGTGCAATAGACTGCTAGCCTTTTACACGCATCAAAGCACCAGCCCGGTGGGCCAGGAGTAGAGCCTACATTAACCGCAAGGGATACCCCCTCCATCAACTGCCAGGTCGTGTGATGCCCAGGGCATAATAATGAATGTGTGTGCTGGCTGCCCTGGAGAGCTACTCACGATTCCCATATCTGGCATCTGGCAGCTTAGCTGTACCAATCATTTTGCCAATGGGGACTTCCCACACGGACACACCTAGTGGGGGATGCAGGTTATACACTTGAGCCGTGGCTGATGGCCACCCATCAGAAATGCACACACACCTGAACAGGAACACCATAATGAGGCACCGAGCTGCATACGGCCACGTAATATCATAGGCGTGTGTTTGGGCTGCTCAAGTCCGCGGTTCGGTGTCTGGACCGCATCTGGTGGAGCCTTGCAGTACACACCAACTACATGTACCCAAATGATCATGATATGTGCTATGCTACATAATATGATCCCTCTGGAAACAGCTGCACAGCAGGAACCCAGCACAGGGCTGGGCCAACATCCCCACCATTGCCAAGGCCACCACAGGCAGGGGGTGACTCGGAGGAGGAACAACCTGACCTTGTCCCAGTAGGCAGAAGGAGGTGTGCCCAGTATGCCCTGGCCTTGGCAAAGAGGCAACATAGCACATACACTTGGTCAGTAGGAACACTGGGACTGATACCGGCTCTGACTCACTCATACAGTAACAGAGATACCTAACATGACACAACCTGCTTCCAAACATGTACAGGGAGTGTAGTATGTGTATCCGACAGAGGTGGCCCTGCAGCACCACCTGAGGCATGAATGCCATGTGTTAAGTAATGTAATATCATGTACCATATGCACCTGAGGACCCCAACTAACATCCACCCTCAAGAATCATAAACCACAAAAACACAAACCCACCTCATGGGTACCACAAGGGATAGGAACCTAGATGTAATGCTACCCAATGCCAGAAGTATAAACATCAAGATGCGTGCAGTGTAAACACACACAGTGTAGAGAATGTAGATATCAGTGCTGTAATAGAAAACAGGGTCAAAGCCCACATCAGCACCCTGACACTACCAGGTCACACGTCATTTATTTATTTTATTTTATTTTATTTTTATTTTACATTTGTTGACCGGGCTAGTCCAGCTGGATAATTTCCATTTTCAGTGGAGGCCCGGGGAGAAAAGCTCCACAGAATTAAAACAAAGGTTATACAAAATTGAAGATTAACTATGAGTTCTTTTAACAGATATTAAGTTATCATGGATAGTTATTAGTCTAGATCAAGAAAAATAGAACACATAAATTGCAAGAGACATTGATTATATCTAGAACTACACTCCATACAGATCATTGCATACATATTAGTGTATATACAATAATTAATAATTTTTTTTTTTTTTTTTTGAACAGTAGAAACTGTAAAGTCATTTAGGATGTTTGAGAACACAGAGAAGGATTGCAGTTGAAAAGTAAGAAAGAATGATAGTAGAAGGTATTAGGTTTCTTAGTAGGAGTTGGTACAAGAGCAGAGCCAGAAGTTTTTAAGATGTGTAAGGAGTTGTTTTTAAAAAGATCAAAAGGAGCCTATCGAGAAAGGGTAATGTGTGATGGGAGGTTATTCCATATTTTACCTACTACATTGGGAAAAAGGCAGTTACCTGCAGAATTGGTAATTGAGTTGTTTTGACTTGAAGCTTTTCTGCAGAGCGTTAGTTGTTTTCAGAGTTATTATAAGGGCTCAGAAGATTGGTGAGCAGGTGTTTTAGATGGTTGATATAATATGTTATGTGTTATTAGGAGTTGTTGATATGTAATCTTGTTGGGAAGTTCCAACCAGTGTAAGTGTTTTAGGTTTAGACAGTGGTGTGTTCTATACTGGGATGCTGTGCATGAGCTATATTGTATGGTATTGGGATGTGCAGTAAGTTTCTTAAGGTTACTTTTTGAGAGGTAGTGTAAATAGAGGCATACAATAGAGATTGAGAGATGAGATGTGTTTGTGCTAAGGTGGTCCGTGCTTCAGGTGTTAGGTAGGGTTTGATTCTGTATAGTGAGCCAATTTTTTTATTAACTGCTTTTTATGGTGTTGTTGATATAGGTAATCATAGCTTAGATTATTATCAATAGTAACACCAAGTAGTTTAGTTGATAAGTCTGGGGAGATGAGGGAGTTATCTCCTGCAGTAATAGAAGTTAAGAAAGTTTGTGTAGATTTGTGTGTAGGTGAGAAAAGTAGTAGTTTTGTTTTCTTGGGATTGAGGAGAAGACATCTTTTTGAGAACCAGTGTTCGGCCGATAGAAAAAGAGTAGCTTGTGTGAGTGAGTGGAGTTCAGATTGAGTGGGCTGTGCAAATAATTGTGCTGGAATCATCTGCATATTGTATACATGTAGTGTTTTGGATAGATGCTTGGAGGTCATTAATAAAAAGATAGAGAATAGGGAGTGGGCCTAGTCGTGTGGATCCTTGTGGGACTCCTACAAAAGAGATAGGTATTGAAGAATGAAAGATAGACAATTTTCCAGAGAACTGCTTGTTGTGGGTTTTGAGGAAGATAAGGAAACTGAGAACCAAGGTTAAGGAGGAGAGTATCCAAAGCAAGGATTTTTAATATGTGTGAGTAGAACTGTGCTGGTTGACCACATGTGAAGGCTTTGACAGGTCTAGGAAGAAAGAGTTAGTTTGTTGTTATTTACAATTACAGTTGATGGTGTTAGAAAGGAAAGTAGAGCAGTGGTGAGTACTATGGCGAAGGTCTAAATCCATGTTGGTAGTCGTTGTGTTGAAGGAGATGGATTAAGTAGTTGTTGTTATCACATTTTTCCATGAAGTTTAGCTAGTGGAAAGTAGTGCTATAGGACGAAAGTTTGAAGGTCTGTGGCTTTGCCTCCTTTGTGTGGGGTATGATATGTGATATTTTCAGATTGAAGGAAGATTACTTTCTTTTATGGATCTGTTTATGAGGATAGAGACAGGGTGTGGAAATAGCTGGCCTTATGTTGAAGAAGGTGGCTGGAAGGTTGGTTATCAGCTGAGGGTGTAGTGGGTGGATTACCTTAGAGATTGTATGTAGGAGGTAGGTATGGAGTTGAAGTTGCAGGGTGGGAAAAGTTCTGTCATGTTATTTAAGAGCAGTTGGGAGGAATCAGGGGGTTAAGTGGTTAGCTAGATTTTGTATGGAGTAGTAAAAGGTGTTGGGGATTATTGGCTATTAAAGGGTTGTCAGGATCAGGATTTTGTGGGTTTGATTATCCTTCACTGGGGTAAGAAGATTATTGATAATTGGACCAAAACTTTTTGGTTCTTTGGTTGATTGACTTGTAGTTCAAGGTAATAATTTTTTTATCTGCAAGAGTATAGCTTTTGGTTTTATTTCTGAGTTCTTTGAAGAGATTGATAGATGGTTTTCCTGGAGGGACCATGTTTTCTGATTTATTTCTAAGTGTGGTGTTTGTTTGGTATTAGAAGTTATGGGGTGCTATTTTGGTCTTTGTTGTTCTAATGATACGTTTTTGGAATATGTTGATTCAGGATATTGGAATGCTGAGTTGAAGTCAGCAGCATTGTTGAGTGAGATATTTGAGAGGGGTCAGTTGTGTGTGACAGTTCTGTTGCAGGAATCCTTGAGGATTAAAGTGTTTTTTGAATATATTGTTTATGTAGGGTGGTAGGTTTAGTTTTGGCCCTAATGACTATAGAAAGTAAGAGGTGATCACTAAGATCAATGGAAGGATACCAGTCTAATTGGTTTTGTAAGAGAGTTAGTAAGAATCCAATCTAGGTGGTTTCTTTTACTTTTATTATTTATTCTAGTTGGACTGTCAATAAGTTGGTTTTAAAGAACCAAAAGATTTATGTGGGAGGTGGGGTTATCATTGCTACAAGAATTCCAGTAGATGTTAAAGTCCTAGAAATAGTGTTCCAGGGAGGAGTTTATAGAGGTGTTCAAAGTTGTTCTAAGATGGGATATTATTTTCCAGAGAGTATGCACAGAATGAGTATTTATGGAGCTAAGTGTTATTTGATTTGAATTTTTGGAACCAATTATTTGACATTAATGTTTTGGTTAGGTGAGATCCAGAAGAAGTAAGCTTTAGTTATCATTTTATATAGAATGGCTACCACTCCTCAGCACTACAGATGGAGTCAAATCTGAGAATGCTATATCCAGGTGGGAAATTGAAATTACAATAATAGAAGGGGCTTTGTGGGTTTCTAATCAAGCATGGGATGTCAAAGTTGTTTTACTTCTATTGGGGCATGCAGTTGACTGATTTTATTTGAATCCTACATTATGTTGAGATGAACCTAAGATAATGAATCAGGATACTGATGGATGAGGGTTTGATATTGAGTTTATGTCTGTTTTGGAGGTTAGGAGGACCTGGAGTTTGGTTGAATGTCCTCCATCTTGTAGTAGATGGAAGGATTATAGGAATGATTTTCCAGATTGTATATTTTATGGTGTGTCAAATATTTCTTTCCTTTGGTTTGTAGTAGTTTTGCAGTGTAGTACCCTATGGTATTTGGGAAGTAGTATGTGGATTGAGAGAGGTGGTATGGCAAGATGGAAGGGGTAGGATGTTATTTTAGGTATACTGGTATGTTTAAGGGAAGTGAAAAGAAGCAGTTAGGGAGTGTTCATAGGAGTTAGGAAGTAGGTGGTTATGAAAGAGACTAATAATAAGAAGGAGATAGGAAGTTTCGACTCTGTGACCTAGGCATGGAAGAAGTTCAAAGGAGTGAATTTATCAAGAGTCAGTGTGATATTCTAGGTAGAGTGCAGTTAGGTATATAGAAAGGTGTTATAATGTATTTGGGAGTGTATAAGTGATAGAGGTAGAGGTTTATTTATAATTGTAGGAGTGTGTTTGTGTGATGGTGGCTAATGCCTGTGTATGGTTGTGGTCATACAGTGATGTACATGTGCAAAAACATGGAACAAGATACAAAATGAGGGGTGACTAGCAATAAAATAGCATGGATAACCCACACACCATGTTTGTACCACAACAAAGAGCAACATGGAATATGTGAGGTCAAAACCAATGGCTAAAGCTGACTTCTACTATATAGCTTGCTACGAACCACTGTCCTAATATAAGGCCTGAGCCTATAGGATTCACATGGGATTCATACTATGACTGCATCTATCTAAGGCATTAATAAACTAGCCAGAGTTTTTGGCTGGCTACACCACCCCTTCAAAGTTGATGGATAGCCTTACAATGTCTATATTATCTCAACAATCTGATACTGAGGTCCTCCTAGGAGATTTATACTGTCTCCATCCTGTCCAGAATCTAAGATCCTTCAGAACAAAGCCAGTGAGTGCTCAGCCTCACATACCAGGATGTTGTTCACAGCAGCATGGACTCTCTGGGTGATGAATCTGTCCCTCCAGCACATCCTATTAATATCTGTGTTGAGGTTTAGGTCTCTGCCCTTGTAGTTCTGATGGATGTAGAGGTCTTGAGGTGAAGCATGTTCATTAATTCTGGGTTGGACATAGCCTTGTATGTCAGGCACAGGTCACCTCTGAGCAGGACGGTACAGCTATACAGCTGGAATTCCTTCCGTCGGGCAGCATACGTAATATGTTTGAGACCCTTTCACCTCCTGTTGAGGAATTCCTTCCC
>NW_025052011.1:0-11569 GCF_019279795.1 Protopterus annectens | reverse complement strand
AAGCATTACGTCTCATGACAATGCCTGATGCGGCAGCTCGAGCTGCCCCCCCTCAGTGGAGTGAGATATCAGACACATCGAGGAGTTTAACTCATTACAGCTGAGTAACGTCTCCAGGCATTTCTGCAGTTACCTCCTACTGCACTTCTAGACACCAAATATTGCCTGTTCATATTTGCATTGATATTTCCAAAGCCATGCTACATACAAGGTATCAGAATATTTTATGTTGAAGCATGCATGATGGCAAACACAACTGTACTGATATATGACCTCTGTCAGTCAGTATATGGCAGAAATGTAAGGTGATAGCTTCATTTTTTCAAGGCTGAAGCCACACCCACTTGGAGTTACAGGTGCACACTTAAAAAAAACTCTACTGGAGGGAATGAGTTAAGACGGATTCAAGGGTAGCTAGCTGTGAGGCAACAGTTTCACGCACCTCATCAGGCAGTACCCCACCAAAGAGGGAGACATTTTAGAAATTAGGTCTCTTTGGGGGCAAGTAAAATGTGCCAGATAGAACAGTGACTGAATGGAGAATGTCACTGAAGCATAGGTCCGTTTCCCTAGTCTGTCTATGGTCCAGGACTCTCTGTTTGGAGGATGGATGGTGGAACTATCTTCTGCCAGTTCCCTCTTGGTGGCCGCGGGCACGACCATTGGATCAACTGTCAACTGCTAGGAATAGTGGGGCTAGTCTTCAGGTGTAGATAAAATATTTTGTCTGGCCTCGGAGGGACAGGTTCTGCATTGTCCAGGGCCTTCCAGGCATGCTGCACAATGATTTTAACAAGGTCATCTGTCAGTGGAGTCACCCAGGAAGTAGATATCCAGACACGGAAGGTTTGCAGGAACACCGATTCCTCAGAAGGGTTATAGGACTTTGAGTCTTCCCGCTGCTTGAGGATTTCAAGAATGTCTCCGAATGAGATGTCATCTGGAGAAGACCGTGGGGAGCCTTCCCCCTCATCACAATCGGTGTCTTTGGTGATAGATTCCTCCAGTGAATCAAGGTGCCTCCTCTTGCACCATTTCTTCTGGGGTGGCTCCCCAGTGGGATCTTCTGAGGAGGACTCTGGAGAAAGGCTTCCCTTCAAAGAGGGTTCTTGTGACTCCCATGCCCGAGGTCCCGAAATAGAGGGTTGGGAGAGATGCATGCTAGGGGAGGGTTCTGATACTGATGTCATTGGTGCTGACTGAGTCCACTACCTGTACAGCAGGCCCACCTGAGGAGGCATGGGAGTTCGGAACCAGGAAGGACAACCTCAGATCCGGGATCACACCTTGCTGTGAGGAGCCCCCCTCCAGGTGAGGAGCTTTGAGAGAACTGGAAACTGTCAGAGCTATGGACATAGATGGCACCAGCAAGAAAATAGGCGCCAGGCTAGATACCAAGGTACGGATAGTCCAAGCACTGCTTCAGGAGAGCATCAATTTCACCAGAGCTGATGCAGCAAGGGTGGACAGTGCTGACAGGGAAAACACTGTTGTTGGAACTGAGACAATATGCGCTGGAGTGGAAATATGTTGTCCTTGGCAGGTATTCGAGTTTTGGAGCCAATAGAGCTGAAGAAACTGTCAGCACCGTGGCTGGGGATGGTGCCGAAGCAGGTACAGTCATCGGAGCCAATGTTGGATCCAAGGATGGCACCAAAGTCAGTGGTGCCAAGGTCGGAAGTGAAATAGGGGTGAATATCATGGATGGCACCAAGGGAAAAGACACAGAGCCTGGTGACGAAGAGGTCTGCACCGAGGGCGCCGGTGAAGCATGAAGCTGACTTGGTTCCATAACTGACAGAGATGCAGGAACCAAGTGACTCTGTTTTTTTTTTTTGATTTTTGGAGGGATGAGACCTCAGACCCAGATAGAGCCTCTGAAAAAGGTGTCTTGAGTAATCCATTTTACCTTATGTTTTTTGGTCCTTGGAGGGGGCGAGACCTCCAACCCAGATAGAGCCTCTGAAAAAGGTGTCTTGAGCAATCCATTTTTTCTTATGTTTTTTGGCCTTCAGAGGGGGTGAGACCTCTGACCCAGATAGAGCCTCTGAAAAAGGTGTCTTTTTAAATTAAGTTTATTTTTATGTTCTGCCAGTGTACAATTACTAAAACTAGCACAAATGTCACAGTCAGCTTTAATATGATCCACGCCCAAACAGTAGACACAACGAACATGTGTATCTGGGTAAGGCATCTTACGTCCACACTTGTCATACTGTTTAAATCCCAAGTTAGCTTTGTCTGACATAGTAAGGCAACAAGGGTATCCTATAGAAAAATTAAGGGAGAAAATACCAATGATGTTATTAAAAAAAAAATACCACTAATAAAAAGGAAAGGCCTGTCAAAGACAGGTAAAAAATTAACTTACCAAGGAAAAGGGTAGGAAATAGGCTTAGTTTATAGGTGATCGTGAGAAAAGGCTAACTTGACTAAAAATTAAATAATTTTGAAGAGAAACTGTCTTAAAATTAACAATTTTCCACTTAGCTTTGAGAGAGATGGGCTAGCACGTCTGACTAGGAACACGGCAAACAAGATCTGAAGTAACTAGAAGAGGGGCATTATGGGTAGGTCTTAGCTGAGAGGTTTTGGCTGGCACGAGCTTGGAAACGGCCATATCGGTTCCGAGGACGGAACCGAGGTCCTGATGGTAATGAATAAACAAAGACTTACATCAGATGTATTTTTCTTGTTTTTGTGTCCAATCAATCCAATACGTTTTGGAGCCAGTTGATCACCCCAAAACTGTAAGATACAACTGCACGAGCAAACTGATTTATAGCTTCAACTTTATTCCTACATGTCATGGGGTGTTTTCTTTATCAGTTTTAGTCTTCTGAAGCATGTGTTCATGTTTTATAGTCCATCCTTTATCTCTTCCCAAATATTTACACACTGCCTCCTAATCAACTTCCTTTCTATCACATTCCTGTCCTATTTTATATTTTCCTGGGGCTACCACTTTCCTGTTTTCAAATGTGTCTTCTGTGCATCCATCAAGGCCAAATGTCATTCTTAGATCTTCTGAAAAAGATTTGACCATTTGTACTTGTGCTTTCAACCCCATCTCTGATAAACTACACAGTTTTAAGTAATCAACTAAACGTAGGCAAGAAATCTTTAAGCAAGGTTGTTTGCTGGGAGCCAAACTGTTAACAGCCTAGTCGGTTAAATACATGGCTTAATTGGTTAAGGGCAAGACAAAACAGCAGTGGTGACAAAAAATCAGCAAGGAATATCCCTCTTTAAATTTTTATCACTGAGATATTTGCCCTTTCTCATGACTCAACTACAAAGTGGTTTGCCACTATTTCATAGTCACTGAAATGCAACTGATCTTATAAATCTGCAAACATTCCTTTATACAAGAAAGTGGGATGATGTCAAATACTTTTTTGTAATTAATCCAAGCCATACATAAATTCTTCCCTTTTTAATTTTCTTTTATGGCTTTATTTAGCAACACATGGTCCTTTGTTCCATTTGACTTTCTTTTGTTACCCTTTTGTTTTAACTATAGAGTTTTTACTAAATGACTACAAATCCTGCATGCATCAGTGCCAGTATGTAGTTTGTATACTGAAAGGAAGGCAAGTTATTGTTCTGTAGTTCTTAGGATAGCTTGCAGGATCATTCTTAAGAGGACTGTAATTTTTTTCAGTTGCTAACCTTGTTAGTATCCATTCAGGATGCACATAAAAGTAACTCTTACTCAGAGCTAAATCTTTGTGTAAAGATGTCAATGTTTTTAGCCAGAAGCTAGATATTGCATCTGGGCCTGGGGTTTTCCAGTTAAGAGCTTTTGTTAATTTTGTATCAGTATTGTTGGCTGTTACTTCATTCCATTTCATATCCTCTACATTAGAGTGAGTTACTCTTTCAAGTCTTCTCTCCAGTCAGCATCTTTGTTATATTCCACAAATTTTCATAAATACTTTTCCAAAATGTGCCTATTTTTTCTTTTTTGGTGGTGTTTCTATTCCTTTTGCGTTGTTTGTCAAATCTCTATAAAATCTTTTGAGTCATCAATGAATTGCTTATTTAGTACTTCTCCTTTATATTTACCTTCATACCCTCTAAGTTTTTCTGCATGTGCTGACATTTTTAGTTTATTATTGGCAACAGTATGATATAAATGTTGGTCTGTTTTGATAATGTACTTTGCTTTCTCCACATCTATTTTTCTAAATATTTTTTTCATGATCATTTCCCTTTTCTATATCTTGATTGCTTTACAGTTTTCCATGGTGGCATTGTAGTTGTTTCCCTCATTTCCTTTGTTACTCTACATTTTTGAGGTAGCACTTCCAGATTACTGTGTTCATCTTTTTTACCAATCTTGTCACATTTTTGGGTCTTATTTAATTTCTCTTCTCTCTTTATTTCATCTACCTTAATATGCTGATCTATCTCTATTAAATCAAGCAGGCCTTTCCTTAAAACATTTTCTTCTGGATTTAGAGTGTCTTCTTAGCTATATGGTTCTTGTGAGTAATCTACAGAAAGTTCCAAAAAAACTTCCTGTGACATACGTTCTTCAGATGAACCCTGCTTCATCTGCTGCTTCTTCCTATGGGAACCCTTTGGCTTATCACTCTGCAACATTACATGTGTCAGAGTTGCCAATAATTCCTGCTCATTCTCTTGCTGTGCAATTCCAACTGGACTTTCATACTCCTACAGAAAGCCCCAGAGCACCATCTTATTGCAAATCTTCTTCAAATGCCTCCTGCTCTACCTTTTCCTCCTTAATCTGGGGACCAGTAATTCCATCATGCTGCAACATTGCATGTGTTGGACTCTCCACACTACATCCTTCACTTTGCAGACAATCCATAACTTCAGTTTTTTGTTTAATTTCCACCTTAATAATTCTCTTTTCTACATTCTGGCTTAATTTTCTTCTATTTTTTGTACTGTGAAATTTTCCATATCTAAGTGCCTTTCTGTATTTCTCTTCAAATATCTTTGGAGTTGCACTTTTGTGTTTAGTTTGGCTTTCTCCTTTGCATAAATATTGCACAATATCAGATCTCTTTTTCTTTTCCATGTCCATGTTTCTTTTTTATATCTTTTGAAAATTGTTGGATTTTTGTCTTTTACATTTTTACATTTCCTTTGACACTTATTTTTTAATCTGGACCAAAGTTCCTTTGCCTACATATTTTTTTAAATAAATGTGTTGTATTAATGAATACACATTTTATTTGAAGCATTTAACAGTTTTACTTGTGCAAGTATTTTAATTTCCTCTAATAACAGTAATAGTAACAGTACATAATTTCTTCCGTATCCTCAATAGTAAACTTTATTACTTTTATTTCTCTTTTTTGCCTTCAGTTTTTTTTTTTTATTTCTATGGACTCCTCCCTCCTCCTCATTCTACAACAGTATGGCCAACTTCGTCCTGAACCCTTGTCTTGAGGAGTCTGCATGTTTTTTTTTCCATTTCTGGCACCAGTGCATATACCAGGATCGGGCTCCTTTTTATCATGGGACCAGTGTGACCATATGTCTTTTTTTATTGTCTTTTTTTATTTTTTAATCTACCATTCAGTAGATCAGAGCATGTGTATGTACCTTTAAAAAGCATTTCCAGATGTAAGCATGTGCATATATATGTTGACCACGTGCAGGCAGCAGTGCCATTTTGAGAGAACAGCCAGAGTGTTAACATGTGTGAGTGTGGTAGTCTGTCTGTTTATAAGTTTATTTAAGTTTAAGCTACATAGCCTCATTTCTGATGTGTTTGTGTGTAATAAAGCTGCTTAAACTGAACCCACAAATGTCCGTCTATTTTATCCTGACCAGATGAGTGATATGGTCTCAGAACCAGGATTAGAAGAGCTACTTCTTCGAGCCATAAGGTGCAGAGTTGAAGGTGAAGGCAGACTAAGCAGGTTGAGTGAAACAGAGCACAGACAGAGAAAAGGGGGCCAAAAACAAGCTAAAGGTAAAGAAAACTGCACAAATTATTTATTTGGCAAAGAAAGTGAAACAGAGAATTTATAAGGCACAAAATTCATTACTAATTAAACGAGTAGCACAAAAACGTATTATTAAGTAAACAAAAGGCACAAATTGCATTATTAATTAAACAAAATGTTCAAATGTACGATATTTGATAAAACTAGCAGAGATATTCATATGGGGCTCAGAATTACCTTTGGTTTGCATAAAGAACATGTTTAGAGTAAAATGGGCATAAGAAAAGTATAATGAGCGTGATAAAAGATTAAAAAGACATACTAGGTACAATAAAGGGGCAAATTAAGTTTAGAAACCAAGGCAACTGCATGTGTTTTAGTAAAAGACCATGGGCCAAATTCAGGAAGCCTCCGTGTAAGAGGTATAACTCTTACACGGAGGCTACAGTTAAACAGTGTGATGTCAGCATGTCATGCATATGCATGAGGTGCATGAGGCATGCTGAATCACACTGTAACTCTTACACGGTCCATGTAAGACAGTAGGGGGGGCGTGTCCGTAGGCTAAGCCCTGCAAGCGGACATACGCCCGGAAGTCTAGAATGGCAGAAAGTAAACAGCCACGAGAGAGGCCATGGAAATGTGAATAAACACACTACACAACACATGCCCCCACAGACCAGCAATGTAAAAAGTGAACAGTGAACATTATAAAATACAAAGAAAATGAAAACTGTTTTTTTAAAACCCCGTAAATGTTTGCTACTTACTTTTCCGTGCTCGTGTGAAGTGTCTGCTAAGCGCAACTGCAGTTAGCAATCAGTGGGGAAAAGGATATAAGACTAAATATACAAACTAAGCCAAGAAGTAATAGCATAAGCGGTAGAGTTGTCGGCAAGAACAGGCAGGCAAGGTTTGAGCCCACACAACAACCTTTTTTTTTTTTTTTTGTAAATAAGCACTAAAAAGGCCCCTGACAGTATTGTACAAATGTAAAAGTATTTCCTTTTGTAAATGGAATGAAATGGAGCATATATTTTCAAGTAATACAATAATAAAAATATTTAGAAATGTACTGATAGCTAAGCTGCTGTGAGACAGAGTGCCCGTAGCTGAGTAGTGTTTCAAAGGCTGCAAATTGCTTGCCCGTAGCTAAGAAAAGCACTGGTTTAACAGGCTCAAACTGTTTTGCAACTAGCTGTGCTTAGCTTAACATGCATGTTACTAGCCAATTAAGGTTTGCTTAGCGCACACCGTTTGCGTGGAGGTGCACGCCACGCCCACAAGCTAACCGCCGGTCTTGCGTCGTTAGCTCCATAAGCGCGCAGACCTGGTTTTAAGTGCTTAAAAGTGCCTTTGGCATGTTTGATTGACAGGTCCTGAACTCACTTCTAGACGGTCATAAAAATTAAAAATCAGTGGTCAGATTCAAACCCAGGATACCATGCACTAGAGTCAAGGTACTAAACCACTAAGCCATGACAGCAGTACTTAGAAATGCAGAAATAGCATATATATAGGATGTAATCCAAAATGGAGCATGATAAAGCAGTTTCTGTGAATTAGATACAATTCCAAAACGGCCAATCATAGAAATGTGCGGGAAAATCAGCATATATAAGCCCCATAGGCGGGAATACACAGCAGAAACGATTGTAGAATAGACCTGCAGGCAGAATGAGTGGAGTAGGGAGGGACGTTGCTTTCGAGCACAGCGGTGGGGTGTTGAGGAGTCAGACACATGGTCTGGCTCCTAGTTCACCATCATGAGGCCCAACTCGTGCAGGGCCAGGTCTCATGGGGAGCATACAGGGCGGAGGCATGGGACCAGTTGGCTCATGATCTCACTAGTGCTACTGGGATTCACGTACTGGTGAGCAGGTCCGTCACCACCATGTGGACCTGAAGCGGCCGTAAAAAGACCGGTTGACCCAGAAAGTAATGGATCCAGGAGGCCCGGGATATGCCCAACGCCCACTACTGAGTAAGTTACATTTTACTTATGTATGTAAGGAATTCAACTAGCTGATACCATGGAGATGTGTATTCCAATATTACTTGTTTTGTATTACAGCTGCAGGTGTCCACTCTGCGAATCGCAGGGCACATGACCGTGAGGCTGGGCTGTGGCTGTGCCACCATGTGGGTTAATAACCCCACCTAGTACTTGTAAATAAATATTATAGTGTAGCACGTAAAAGAACACTGCAGTGTATTGATTAAAAGTAATAGAATGTGCAAGCAACAGATGAAAGTCTGCAGGTATGGCTGCAACAAGTTCATCAGTATGCAAGTGAAACTGGAAATATAATTGATAGAAATAAATAGTTCTGTAATACAGATGTCCCACCATTAATTAAATGTAGTATAACCTGCAGTAGTCTCAAGAGTACCGCTTCAGAAGCTGAGTTAATCACATGTGAGATATAACCCCTGTTGAAATGCTGAATCATGACAGAAGTGAGGCTGCTGGAAAGCGTTTGAATCACCACAGGTCTAATATGTGAACAAAGCCTAGAAGTACCAACCTGAACTGTGAAATAGCAGGATGTGTGAGAGTGACAGAAAGGGTCATGTTTCAATAAATAAAGTAGTAATAACTCCTGAATATATAAGCCTCGGTGTGGTTCTACAGAACTAAATGCATGTGGGAATTAAAAATTAACATCCCAAACTGATTTCAGTGTGTCTGAATCTTGAATGTTTAAGCCAAAATCTGTATATGGTGATGACAGTCAACAATATTCAGATAGAATGAATGATTGCCTGACATACTAAACATCCATAGTTGTCCCCTGCCCTGTCATCAAAGTGTAGCAGGATGACGTATCTGGTCAAATTCAAAAATAACTAGGATCATGATGTATCTGTAACAGGTCTAGCATGACAGTCAATTAAAAAATCATTTGGAAACTATCACCCCACAAGTTAATTGTGTTTCTATTACAAATGTATATTAATGTATAATTTATGAATGTGTCATCATTTTCTTTCACCACCCAACACTATAACTGCTAATTTAAGAACTCACTAAATATTGGTATGTGAACCTTTCATTAACCATAGACATTTGTCCTGTCGTTTCAAAAATATATGCATATCCGTTGTTGCATGCCCTGTTCATACCTGCAAACCTGATGGCCTGTTGCCGCTAATCAACCCTACAGCTGTTGTTTGATTGTGTATTTCTGTTCAAATAATGCATGTGATATTGATATGCCTGTTGTTCAATGGTGTTAATATCTGGGTGTTTGTTTAATGGGAATACCAATGCATGCTGTTAAGCAACTAATTTGAATGGAATAACTATGCCACTAACCCAAACTAACATAACATGGCACTCACACACCCAGAAGCTTACTTGGGAAAGGCGGGTCCCCAGCGGACCCCCACCTCTCCCACCTCATCTGGTGACTGCACCTGGCACTGAGTGCCCAGGCGGACCTCCTCCGGTGGCCCTGTGCCACCTTCAAGTGGAAGCGCTGCAGGGGATGGGGCCTGTCCCCCCTCTGCAAGTGTGACCGGAGGAGCCCGTCCACTCACCCTCCAAGGTGTCCGGTCTGTGGTGCGAAGGGAGATCCAAGACTCTGTTCTTGGGCCCCTACGCCAGCTTGAGGCCTGGGTGGCACAGCTTACGGGCATGCCCGTTGTCCCGCCTGCACAGCCCCGTCCTGGGCTGTGAAGGAACAGTGGCAACTGCCTATGGGTGGGGATATCAGTTCCACTGTTGCCATCTGTGGGCTCATGTGCCCTGGATATCCCAACCTCCGTCCCACGTCAGCTTAACCCCCCACATGTCATACACATCCCCTGTATGCGTCTTGTCTGTCTTGTCTGTTAACCTATCCAACCTACCTCCCCAGCTATACCGACTACCTTCACCTGACATACCACTCTCACCTGAAAAAAAAAAAAAGGGCCACCTCTATTGCCCACAAAAATTACGCCTCATACATAGCTGTCCATGTTTGCACATGTCCGCTGGACATTGAAACTGTTAATTACAATTGGCTGTACCAACAGGTATTAATGTTGTCCTGACACCTCTCTCTCCAGGGGTGGAAGGCTTCAAATGTCACACCAAATTACATACAAATGCACAGCTGTTGCTGAGAAAGGCATGGGCAGCTATGGGCCTCACCTACATCCCTCTTGCAAATCCCAAGCTTGTTTCCCTACTGTCTTACCCTCTTTGTGACCCCTTTTTACCACCACTTTCCTGTCACCCCTTTTTCTTTTCTTTCAAAGAAAATAAGCAGCGGGTGTGCGCTTGTGTCTTGTGGAGCTAAAGCAGCCAGTGCGCATGCAAGTGAGTCTCCAGCAAAAGCAGCTGCTGAACCTGGTTTTGGGGTGTAAAAGTGCCTTTGGCACTTTTGATTGACAGGTCCTGTACTCATTTCGAAAGAAAAAATAAATTCCCACTCACTTCAGTCTTGAACCCAGGACCTTGGTAACACTGAAGTCTGTATAGACCTACCACTAAGCCATGACTCTCATACAAAGAACATAGTGCTAAAATAAATATAACATGTAATAAGTAGGAATCAATATAAAGGCAATATAGGATGTGTACTACCCAAAAACATGTATCAGGTAGATTTTTGTAATGCCCGAATTACTGGATTCCCATACTAGTTTAGTGTTCACAGAAACAGCCCTGCTAATTGTTAGCTTGTACATAATTGTAAGGTAAGTGTACATATATGAAAGTATTATATGTGTATATATATATATATATATATATATATATATATATATATGTGTATATATATATATATATATATATATATATATATATATATTAATACATTATGCAGAAATATAGTGGTAGGTGTCAGTATCTTCATACACACACTCACTACAGGAAACAATGAAACATAAAATGCAGCAACCAGAATCTTCAACACAGCAGCTGACTGGGTGGTGAGACTTAATAACCCTTTTAACACGTAAAGGTGCAACTCTCAGCACACTTTGATTGACTGGTCCTGTAACATTTTCTCAAAGAAAAATAAAGTCCCACTGTCAGTCTCAAACCCAGGACCTTGGTAAATACCTTAGTCTGTATGACTCTACCACTAAGCCATGACTCTCATACAAAGAACATAGTGCTAAAATAAATATAACATGTAATAGTAGGAATCAATATAAAAAGGCAATATAGGATGTGTACTACTAGAAAGCATGTCAGGTAGATTTTAATGCCCGAATTACTGGATTCTGGCATACTGGTTTAGTGTTCTCCAGAAACAGCCCCAAGCTAATTGTTAGCTTTTGTACATAATAATGTAAGGTAATGTACATATATGGAAAGTATTATGAAGTGTACATACATACATATATATATATATATATATATATATTATATATATATATATATATATACATATATATATATATATTAATACATATAGAAATATAGTAGTAGGTGTCAGTATTCCCATACACACTCACTACAGGAAACAGTGAAGATAAAATGCAAGCAACAAGGAATCTACAACACAGCCTGACTCCTGTGAGACTTAATAACCCTTTTAACTGGCATGAAGGTGCCTTCAGCACTTTGATTGACTGGTCCTCCTGTACTCATTTCAAAGAAAAATAAATTCCCATTGTCAGTCTCAAACCGGGACCTTGGA
>NW_025052010.1:0-11028 GCF_019279795.1 Protopterus annectens | reverse complement strand
TTTTTCCTGTAGACAGTGAGAAGTTGAGTGCTGTAGTAATTTGTAGCTTTAGTGCTTACAATAAGTTCTGAACAAGTGCTGAAACAAAAACTGGCTAGTTCTAAGAAACCAAAATTAAAACTAGAAGGCTTCCTCCAAATCTATATCAGGCTAGACTACCCTACGGGAAAGGCAGGAAACAAGCTTTTGGTAGAAAGTTTTTTTTTCTTTTTAGTGGAAAGAGAAAAGGTGAGTAGGCAAAACTAGCTGGGATTGGCCTTCTCAAATGTTCTCCCCTGTACTGGGGTGGGAATGAGGTAATGACACTAGTCTGAGAGGAGGGTCCCAGATCAAATTTACACTAGGGGCGGGCAACTGCAAAGCCACCAACTATAACAGGGAGGGAGGGTGGGAAACAAACTGCAGAAATGTTTCTCACAGTTGAAAAGCAGCAGTGAGCCTTTAAATGAAAGTTTTAAACAGCTAAAGGAGCCTCTAGAAAAAAGTTTAACTGCAGCAAGTTATCAGAAACAACCCAACAGATGCTTAATAAAAATGGACAATTTCCAGTTAATACCTCACACACAGTGAAACTAGCTAGAAAAATACATAGTACACAAAGTGCTATAGATAACAAAGAAAAAAAGAACAAAATGAGCAAAAAACAGGATACTTAATGTTATATATTATAGTTCCAAGTTTGCTCAGTGTCCTTCCTTCGATTAGCTAAGTGTGAAATGGCAGAAACACTCCCAACTTAACTTCTTGGGTAACAGAAAGTTGAAACCTGAGACAGCTTTTAAGAAGGAAATCTCAAAAGAACCAATGAGGTGCTTAGTCTAAGCTGTAGTCCAGGTGACCTCAATCAGCCAAATGGCCTCAAACAATTCTCTCTCACTGAAATGCCTGATGGCTTTGGCTAAACCAAGATGTCCCTGAATATGTGCTCAGACACACAGCCTCCACAAACACTAGGCCCAAATAGTGATTTGCCATAGTCATATTGCCAAGCCAGATGTAGAGCAACATCAGGCTTCAAAGCTCCACCTGGACATTCCATTAAGTCTCTATCATGCCCACTTTGTTTTATTGCTTACATATGTATGTATGTATGTATGTGTGTGTGTTTCTGTCTCTCTCTCTCTATATGCTTTTATGTAGAGATAGATATGCAGTTACTTTCAGACGTGCGCGCATGTGGGCTTACATATATGTAATATATGCATATGTGGGTATTTCTGTATACATAGCTATATAATGGAGAGAGTGTGGAAGGTGTAATAAACTCCACTGAATTAGCTTTTAGTTAGAGTTTACCACTTAATATATTTTACCAATGTCATTTTTAGTTACAAGAGGTCTGTGACCTCCCCTCTCTGAGCCAGTAATCAAAGATACTGAATCCTCACCACTGACACTGGAGAGGGATGTTCACTTGAAACAAAAATGGATACACACTCAGTACTTCCAGATGCAGCTCTCTGCATCAAGCACAATTTTTCTTCAGAGTACACAGGGAACACATTCAGTCCAGGGTCGTCTGGATTTCTTTCTGTCTCCCTGCAGGTTCCCACTAAGACTCCCCACTAGCATAGCTATAGAGTTGAGTCCTCAGCCGAGAGTCAAAGCAAAGTCCTCCAGCACCCTCTCTGAAACCAGTGCTTTGTGTACCTGCTCCAAACAGCTGACACTCTGAGATTTGATACACTCACACACACCTGGGTAAGGCTGACACAGGTTTACTAGCTATGCCCCCTTTTGCCTAGACTATAAGGCAGTTACACCAGACACTCCAAAGCCAGCTACTCTAAGGCTTTTGCAAGGGTACCCAATTATACTGAGTGAAATTACTATTGATACAAATGGTAGTCTGACCAACAGCTAGACTTTCAGGAGCGGCCATAGTTGTCACCAAATTTATCTAAGTATGCTCCGAGATTAAAATATTCTCTAAAAGACCAGTCATAATGAAAAATTTTAAATATATTTAATAATAAATAAAATAACATGAAAATACAGAATATCTATTTACAATAAACACCAAAGTTTCTCACAGGAAATATTAAAATAACACAGATGAATAGATTCACACAGATAGAGAGAAAGAGTACTTAACTAATCTCACTATATTTTCCTGACTTATCTAAATAATTACTTTTCCCTGGTTCAGTTACTAGAGCAAGGCAAGATGAAGTAGGTGAGGGGTCCTTCCTTGTCAGGTTCCAAAAACAGAGTGCTCTGAGACTTCTGTCTGTAATATCTAATTATTATTTCAGAGTTGGTTACAAAATGACATCACATCTGGTCATCTGACTGTTTCCCACAATACCCCCATCACTAGAAGATGCCAGGATTTTAGCACATATGTGTTACAATACAGATCTCAAGCTTTACTAAAGTTTATTGCAACAACTGGAAGCTATAAAACAATGTTAACACTTCTGCTCTTCCTACAGAGACTAACGAACCATGCTTCTTACAGACAGTTGTCTCTGGCTTCATTCAAAACTGTGAGAGAACATCTTTATGGCCTAGGCCAAGTAATTTAATTTCAGAATATTTTTCAAAGTCAGGTGAATTGAGATTAACCTCTTCTCTTCCAGAATCCTCTATTACAACGTATTAATTTAAACAGTTGTAATGCATACACTTAATCCGTTACTACATACATGTGTATTTTTTTCTGTCCAGCAAGACCCCCTTTGATACATTTTCAACACAAGCAACTTTGCAAATACATTTTTCAACACAAGCATCTGTGCAAATCAGTTTGATATACAAATGATATATAATTCTTTACAAAACTCCAGCCAGCCATGCCAGCATATGCGACACATCCACAGCCCTACTTGGCCTGGCATAGCTGGCAACACTCCACATCGTCACAAGGTCTTTATTGAGCATTGGAACTGTCAAAGCAAGGAATAGCATCAGTTCTAGAGTGAAAGATTTTCCATACATGGAGTTTGATTTAATGCTGAAGCTTTCAGAAGCATTGAAAGTTTCTGCATTAGTTGTAAGTGTATGTTTGCTGGTTAGGTTTAGGGTTAGGGCAAAGGAGGATAGATTTAGTTTGTTATGGAATGCAAGTGGTTGCACAAGTGCTTCCAGGTTTATGGTTAAAGTTAGGGCTATCTTAGGTGGAACTTTGTGTGTGCATGTGAAGTGTGTATGTCTGTCTGTGTAGTGGTACTGTTAGGGTAAAAAAATTTTATTTGTAAAGTACATACAGGATTGGGATTATGGGCAGCAACAAGGTTGGAGTTAGGCTTTGGTACAGGGGGAGAATGAAGCACCACATGATGGGTATAGAGGGCTTGCCCCTGAGGGAGAAAAAGGTTTTGACTGCACATTTGGTGGATTTTTGCAGACAATTTAAGTATCTGCAATGTTTTGTTTGTTTTTTATAACACACATACTTTTCTATTGCACCAATGAGCACTGATAAATGGGTGTGATAAAAATGCATATCAGTACACTAGAGAATTTTTTGTTTATCCCCAATACATCTGCATAATCCATGTCGTGCTTAAAAATGAAACTTCATAGATCACTAAAAACATATATCTTCCTAAACTATACCCATATAAATCAAATCCGAGTTTATTGAAATAAAAAAGTAAAATCAGAATGAGAAAAAGTTCCTCAGTTAACCAGTCAGAAAGCAGCATTGCCAGCTAAGTGTACCAAAAATATCAAAATTAAAAAAAAATACTCTCTAAGCTGTACAAACTCATAACTGAACTGTTGTACATATTTATTTCTGTGTGGTGTGTGTTCACCATTCTACAGATGTTTAACTGAAATCCCCAGGGATGATGGTGTGTGGCTCAATATTTAGAGTCTTGAATTTGTTGAAGTAGGTGCCGTGGGCAGTGGGAAATAGAGAAGGGTTTCTGTAGCTGGCAGTGATGTGATGACTGGGCTAGGCTATTGATACTAGGATGCCAGGAAGTTCAGTACACTTGTCCTGCTGGATTTGCTGTGAATCTATGGGGCTCTGGATAGCTGTTGATTCGCACCCTCCTGATGCATCCCTTTTCCTCACCAGTGGGTCCGAGTGAGTGATAAGACACTGAACCCAGATATAGAGGAGGATGTTATGACATTGGAACAGTCTCATCATCAGTTCAGATGTGTAAGAGCTCAATGGACAGGAAGACCTCAGTATTAGGTATTTTTGTTCAGGTATCTAGCATTGAGCAGTTCTCTATTTATACAAGCCTGATTTGTGTCTTCGATCTTAGAAGGTCTAGGAGAATTTTTTCCTTTTATTTAAAAAAAAAAAAAAAAAAGAAAATGTCTGTTTGCCAGTTATGCATAATCCTTGAGGTGACAGGTGTAGGATATCCTTGGTTAAGCAGATGAAACTATCAACCACCATTGGATCTTATTTTAACAGTACAATATCACATTCAAAGCTAATTGTTAAGGTCAGTCTGTTTCTTTCAAACTGTATTTTGGCATCATTGCTGCGAATGGCAAGATGCTGCTCAATCGCATACATTTAGAGCTCAGCCATGTTTCGTTTGATCTCCCCCAGGGTGGGGCATCTAAAATTGTTCATACAAGTACTCTGGATTTAAGGGACATAGTGGCATCATACCTTCTCACTCCTAAAAGACAGCTAATAGTCAGCTTATCCTTGTTTAGAGTGGTGAGTATGCTGTCCATGTGTCTAACTTTAGAAATGTCTAGAACATTATAACGTGGCATTATGTTCTGGTTGTCTTAAGGGTTTAGGCATGTAGCCATGGCACCCTTTGTTAGGGGAAGAAATAGTGCTAATATGTATTTGTGTGTGTAGTCAGTAAGATATGTAACTAACACTGAGGTCTGTCTGTACTGGTGCATTGCCTAGGAAGCTTGGACTATTTTTTTTTCCTCTCCTAGTGTCTGTTTATTGGGGTGTAAATTTTGTGCTTGATTGCTCTTGCATGGTAATATGTTGTGAACTTGTAGCAGTGGTAGGTGGGATGGTAGCCTGTAGTTTGAGTAAGTAGTTAATCCTCTCACAAATGGAGTCTGTGTCTACTAGCAGTAATGGGTTATCAGTGCCTGAAGGTACCTAGTGCTATGCAAGAAGCAACGGATGAAGTGAGGGCAGAATTTAGCCCCATGGTGTCAGATGACTGATGTGTTTAACAGCACAGTGAAGTATACAAGTGTAGCTCAACAAGGTAAAGAAGGCAGGTTAGCAGACAAGATCCATTGGAAATAGTGTGTCTCAGTAAGATAGCCTGTAGGAAAAAATACACATGCCTTCAACCCCCTTTTTCTGTCCATTTTTATACAAGGTTGAGGTGTCACATCAACATTAGTGTGAACACATCACTTACAGCCAATGTTTACACTATGGAGTGGCTAGCCCTGTCACGGTATACTGCATACTATACAGTACAGTGCGGGATTTCACTAAAGCAGGCACAGTGCATATATTGAAATAAAGCACAGGTACCACAGTAAGTTGTGAAGCTATACTAACATAAAGCACAATGAAGTGTACTTGATAAAGCAATACCACAATATAGTATGATGATGCATAATAAAAAAGTATTTGACGATGCGCATGTAAAGCAAGGGCAGTCAGTGCAGGCACAGGTGTCAGAAATAATGAAAGAATGCTGTTTAAGTGTACACTGCAGATGTGAGTGCCTTAGATATTTGAAAACTGCTTCCTGAGGATATGGCTGCATTCTAAAGACACAGGTGCCACAGTAATGGAACAGCACAGTATGCTAAACATGCATTTAATGTAGGAACAGAGCCATGTAGCAACTAACAAATCCAGTGGACAGAAAATAGTAAAGCTTGCATAGAAGTGAAGGTGGTCTTTGAAATTGAGAGAGCAGAATTTTGGGCTCCCAGAATTCTGGTAATGAGTAAATGCTCCCACTCTTAACTATATTTCATGGGTTAACACACTACTGTTTATAGCATGGTTATTCACAGCAATGGAAAACTTAGCACAAATGAGAACTAGGCTGTACAACACCACTCAGTATAGAGCAAGCAGATAATCAAGAATAAGTTCACAGCCAGAAGAAACTGGCAACTAGATGTTGGTAAATTAATGCCTAAAAGAGTACAATTCCCCTTTCCCCATAAGAGAAATCCGCAAATGCAGTTCCAAATGGCAAACTTCTACCAGCAAGCAACAGTAGTCTATTTGCTGAGAAAAAGACACTGCTGTTGTATTGTGGGCTTGGTTAAGGCTGTCACAGTAAAATGAGGTGTACAGATGTACAGCCTCAGGTGTTTCAGCACAAATGACCACTAGGGTCTTTAGTATAGTATAGTTCAGTACAGAGCAAGCAAGAGTAGGAACACAGCCCCCTGTAGTAGGAGCAAATGGTGAACTGGATAGATTGTCTTTTTTTAATTATGTTAAGCAATTGTGGTAAATGTGAATTACTTCATTCAATCTATCTAAATGGCAGAGCCCATAACAGACCAGAACTTTACTAATCCTGTGTGAGTTGAGAATGTGTAATGGCACTCATACTACTAGAATTTTTTTTCAGGACAACGTGCTTGATATCACTTTCTGGCTGCATTTGCAACCCCATACTTCTGCCCCATCTCTAATTAGATTAATTGTTTCAGAGGGAACCATAACTCACCAAAAAGAGGTGTTTGGATGTAGATGTGATCATGTTAGAAAGCTGTATGCCACAATTTTAGGGCCTGTAGCTGGCCTTAATGTTATCTCTGGGCTGTGAGTCTGGTATATAGGGTACAGAGATGACACAGTAGAATTTTCTTTGTTCTGCTGTGTCATATCCTTTTGCATGGAGCAGGGAGCAACAGTAGCATTAGATACTAGGTAAGTACACTCTGTCTTCAGTAGTATGGATTCATTTTTCAGTGTTAACACTGCAGTGCTGCATAACAGGTTGTTGCATTCCTAAATGTGTTATCTATCAGGTGAGATGCTAAATTTAGGTCCCATCTGTGTTAAAAGAAAAACACTTATTTCTCCAACATTCGCCAGAAGAAACGTAAAGTAGCGATTTCCGATGAAGGCAGTCAATAAAGCTTTTATTTACATGTATGCGAGACCTGCCACATCGACAAGCGCGTAGGAATGTCAGCAGTCTAACTGCTGGTAACAAACTGCAGGGGTTATTATAGTCCCTTCTGCACGCATACACATACACATACTCAAGAGATGTTTATCAGACACCCGGAGTTTCAGTTCAAGACAGAAATATGCAACTGTCAGTTTTATTTAAGACAGAAAATGTGCAAGGCGTCATAAGATAATTGGCAAGTTCCTGTTCTTCTTTTTCTCGGTTCTGCAGGTTTAACATCTGCACATTTCTCCTTTTTCACTTAATTCAGCCTGTTAACAGGTCAAACAGTTCTTTTTAGAAATTCTTTCTTTTGCACATAAGATAAGTTTAACCCTTATTATGCCTGATACAAAGTAGTTGTTATACAGAATTTTATTACATTTTCTACACAACAAATACTTTTGCTATCAAAGCCAAAATATTTCACTACACATCATCCTGGTCATACAACTTTTCATTTGATTCATATTCCTTTGCTTTTACCCAAAATAGTAAGCTTTTTGTCCCATATTAAGGCAGTTATTACATTAGACACATCAAATATCTTGGATGCATGGGATGCAACAGCAACCTAATAAAAAATATAATGGCACCAACACATACAGCAATTAAAATGTTCTATAAAATGCTTACTTTACTCAACTTCCAAACCAGGTCTGGAAGGAGAATTCAGTCGTCAATGGAGTTTTTGTCCTGGTTTTGTATCAGTTCAGATACTACTTTGGGAGGCTAAGAGGTGACTCTCAATTTAGTACTGCGGCTGATTATCTGGAATAAAACGTAACAGCACTCACTCTTGGATAAAAGAAACATGATACCTCCTTTCGCCGCTAGAGGTGAAATCGAAACATCTACTCTGGTCTGCAACACTACTGATGTTCTTGCAGTAGCTACCCATTGCTGCAGTCCTGACCGTAGGGTATATAATTAAAAGTCCAAAGTCGGCCCAGTGCACCAGGTATAAGGTACAGCGTCGGTCAGGAAGCGCGATGGGCTGGCGTCAGTACGTCAGGAGTACTAATCACGCGCGACGGCGTCATATCTCAAAGTCTTTTTTTGCCGCATGGTCCGGTGAAACGGTTTTGGGTAGGTTGGCGATACTGAAATACTTCGAAACGGGTTTCAGTTTGAAACAGTTGGCCTAAGTACCCTGTTGAGAGACATTTTAGTTTTTCCGCGCAGTATTTGCGGATTCAGAAAAAGTGAATAACTTCTGTATTTCTTGTGGAAACAGATACCTCATAGGGATTATCATACCTTGTGTATGTACGCGGTATTTGGGCCTGAGCCGCACAGCGTTGTTGGTTGCCGCTCTTGTGCTAGGTTTAACAAGCGCTATTAAAGAGGAGGTTAGACTGGCGCTTGAATTTGAGTGTTTGGGAGGCGTTTTTAATTATAAAATGCCGTCGTGCTCGGCCGCTTCCCTCAGAAGCCTGTAAAGAATAAACAATGATGAAGCCTAGGGTTGAACGGCAGTCCCGGACGGTTCTTTAAAATCAGTGGAGCGGAGGTTTGCCAGGGTATCTGCGGTCAGGCCAGAAACTGCTCACCTGGTCAGCCTTCTCAGGTAGGCTGGGCTGAGGGGCTTCTCAGTGTTTCTTTCCTTCCCCAAGGTAGTTAGGGCCTCTCCTTCTGTTTGCCGAAACTTACTTTAGAGGTAGGCCTTCTACAGCTTCAGTGGGAAGCTTCTGTTCGGAGCTCTGTACCCCAAAACATATGTGGGCAGAAGATTTGGTTACTATGATTAGGGGTTCCTATGCCCCACACGCCCACATTGAGCCTAGGGTGGGTTGGGTTGATAGTTTCCCAGACAGGTTTCAGAGGCTTCAGAATCTTCTGTGGAAGATTTAGAATATCTGCCTTCTGATTCTGATGTGGATGATTCCTCTGCAATCTCCTGAGGGATTTCTCATTTTCAGAGACTTTGCATTTCAGGAACTTTGGTAAGGAGGCCAGGATTACTCCCAACTCAGGAAAGGCTTAGGAGTTCTTGTTTTACCCCAGCATAGGCCTTTGCTATTCCTCCTGTAATGATCAGTGGAGATGTTTTTTACAGAGCCTGAACCCTGACTCTCACGCCGGTCACCTGATGGGTTTGACTCTTAAATATGTTTGGGAGTCTAGAGGCGGACCCAGAAACTATTTCTCTCAAGGCTGGGGTGTGAGCATGGTTAAAATCCTGTTACACACTGATAAGGGAAAAGGGCTTTGGATGGGTGGGGGAAGAGGTGCTCTAGCCATGAGAGCTTCAGATTTAGCCCACCAGTTTCACATGCTAAAATATCAGAATTATCTCACTTTCGCAAGTTAAATCTAAGGTGAATACTTTAGTAAGTGTGGAATTAAAGTTGCTGGATTTGGTTCATGTGTCTGAACAAGTGGGTAAGCATTCTTTGCAATGTGGTTTTTGGAAGTACTGTACAGGCCTCCTCGAGGGTGGCTGCTACCAATTCTGTTTAAACCCATGAGCATACATGGTTTGGGAAGGATGGAAATTTAGCTGGGCATGTTGGCTTGGGATTTTGGATGCTCCTTTACAGTCTGATGTGTTGTTTGGACCGCCTGTGGAAGCAGTTTAAAGTGGAGGACAAGGCTAAGTCTGACTGTTGGATTTTTTGCAGGTGCAGCCACCAATTTAGTAGAAATTGGCCTGCTAAAGGGTGGACATATCACCAGCACTGATTCTCAATCTAGGGAATGGTCAGAGCGTGGTGAGAACAGGGCTCAAGGTTCTTAGGCCCTAGAACAGGGTTCACCTGCTCAGACTTCTGGTGAGGGCAGGGTCAGTCTTTAAGCCAAACAGGCCAATAATTTTCTTTTTCCCCCTGTAGATTAGATGCAGCTCTTTGGGAGGAAGACTGTATCTCTTTCGAGGTGGGATCTGACCACCGAATAAAATGGGTGTTGGATATCATTCACCACGGTTTACAGATTTTATTTCATACCATGCACTTTTAAGAAGGTATATGAGCGTTCCTCACTAACGAAAAGGAAGCTCACAGGCTTGTTTTACTTCACATAGACCCCAGCCAGTCCCTATGTAATAAGAAAGGCCTAGGATTTTATTCTCGCCTGTTCTAACATTCCCGAGAAAGGCTCTATTGGGACCAATTTTGGATCTGTCTGTCTCACTTACTTATCTGGACATTCCCAAGTTCAAGATGTTGACGTTACAACAGCTTTTACCTCTGCTGGGCAAAGATCACTGGATGGTAACTTTAGATCTCAAGGAAGCTTACCTTCATGTGCCTATAAGGCTAAGTTGCAGGAAAGTATCTGCGGTTTCGAACTGGAAATTCTCATTATCAGTTCTCTGCATTGCCCTTTGCCTTATCTACTGCGCCCCGAGTATTCACAAAGGTTCTGGCTCCAGTGATAGCTTACTTCAGGCTTCAAGGCATTCAAATCTATCCTTACTTGGCGACTGCCTGATTCTGGCTCAAGAAAGGAAGACCTTCTACAGCATCTGGAATATGTTAGCAGTGCTAAGATGCCTAGGGTATTCTGTGAACGAAATAAAGTCCAGTCTAGTACCCTCTCAAGACATGTGCTTTCTGGGTGTGAGACTGAATACAGCAGCCCAGATGGCCTTTTTAACCCCGGACAAACAAAAAAGTCTGTCACTTTACTTCCATCAACTATCTCATCAGTCCGTGCTGACTGCAAGGACAGTCCTTCAAGCATTAGGGTTCATGGCATCTTGTATTCTGGTGCTTCCCAATGCCAAACTGCATATGAGGAAGCTACAATGGTATCTCAAAAATGTATGGACACAGCACTGCCAGGATTTGGACACTGTCATTCAAATAATACCTTGCATTCAAAAGGAATTTTTGTGGTGGGCTCAGGAATGTCACCTAAACAAGGGACTCTCTGTGACCCGGCCAGAGGTCAGATTTAACGACAGATGCCTCGGACATTGCTTGGGAGCTCATCTTTAAACAATGGGGAAGACTCTCTAAAATTGACCCGG
>NW_025052009.1:0-9608 GCF_019279795.1 Protopterus annectens | reverse complement strand
AAAAAATTTTTTTTTTTTCATAAAAATTTTCTTTTATTATTCCTTCCTGGTACCAAAACCTTGTGCTTTTGTCCTTTTTAAAAACCAATGCCGAATTTTCCCAAATAGGGTTCCCCTTTTAAACCAGTGCGTTCCCCTTACTAGACCAAAAAACCGAAAAAGCAAACGGCAAGGCCAAAACGGGAACCCTTCAAGCCAGTTGCCAGTTAGCCCCGGTACTCAGCGGGCGCTTTACGCAGCCACTGATACCACGCTACTTCTGATTACATGCAGGCTTCTACTGAGACCCATTCAGAGTCCGGTATGCCACGAGATGCTTCAACTATGGAACCAGCGGATGTCTCTACCTTGGATGGGCTTGGAGCCGCTGTGCAGGCACCAGCTTCTGAGGGTGTATTCAGGCCTACGGATTTGCATATTAAACTCACGCCTCCTTCTTTACTTAGGCCTAAATCTTGATCCATGCCTAAAAAACCGGCGCCCAGGCCACATGCTCAGGCCTCTATGCCTAAAAAACAAATGATAAGAATAATAACTCTAATCAGGGGTAGCCAACCCCCCCTCTAAGATGCCTAGGACTGAAGTTGATTATGAATCTTCTGATCAGGATTCTGTTGTTTCTGATTCTTCTGATGATCTGGATTTGCCCTTATCTGCTTATGAAGATTTTGATGCAGAGGACTCCATTCCCTCTGCTTCCCCTCCTGAGGATTTTTCTTTTGGGGAAACCTTACATACTCTAAGGGAGCATTTCCACTGGGAAAGCCAGGATTTTTCAGATTAAAAAAAAAAAAGGCTTGGGGATTTCGTACTCCTGCCTCAGCATAGGCCTTTAGCTATACCTCCTGTACTAGACATTGTTCATGGTGCTTTTTCGGAATCTAGTTTGGCCCCTGATTACCTGCCTCCTGCTCCCAGAAAACCTGACAGATGCTACAGGGTCCCCGAGTCCCACAATTTTCTTTTTAAAAATCCTATTGCAGATCCAGAGACTATTTCACAGGGGCCCAAGGGCATTAAGGCTTCTACTGCTAAAAATCCTACCCCTTCTGATAGAGACTCCATTGCGCTGGATAGATGGGGTAGGGAGGTTTACACTTCTGCAACCTTGGCCATTAGGGCTTTAAACTGCCAGTTTCATATGTTAAAGTATCAGCAACATGTTATTGGACTGCTTAAACAGAAAATGATGTTGATTCCTGACTGTGTGGAAAATAAAGAATTGCAGGATGTAATGCATTCTGCTGAACAAGTTGGAAAACATACTTTGCAATGTGGTTTTGATTCATTAGAGGCCTCGTGCAGGGCTGCTGTTACTGGGTCTGTGCTCAGAAGGCATGCTTGGCTTAAGGAGCAATCTTTGCCTAATCATGTTAAAGCTAAATTGTTGGATGCTTCTTTAAATCAGGACTGCCTGTTTGGCAACAAGGCTGAGGAAAGTTCTTAAAAAGATGGAAGGTAAAGCTAAATCTATGCAAACTGTTAAAGTTTTTTTACAAGTTCAGCCTCCTAGATTTATTAGGCACTGGCCCTCTAAGAATTGGTCCTTTTCAGCCCTTTCCAGGTCTTCTCAAGCCAAACACAGACACAGCAAAAAACCCAAGTTTCAGTCCCAGGGGACACACAGAAGTAAGCAGTGGGGGGCCTCCACTTCCAAATCTGGGAATAAGACCCCCAGTGGCCAAACTGTCTCAATGACTTCCTTTTAAAATTTCCAAGTACTTATCAACTGACTGCCCCTTTTGGGGGAAAGATTGCTCTCCATGCAAAGAATTGGGAACTCATTACCCAGGGCAAATGGATTTTAAATATAGTGTCCCAGGGATACAGATTTCACTTCCACACTTTGCCAACACCAAGCGGGTGGCCGGAACTACCCCCAAATCAGTGGGCAGAGGCCCAAAAACAAGTGCTTTCTCTCTTAAGCATGGGGGCTATTCACCTAGTACCAGAAGAGGAAAAAGGGACAAGGTTTCTACTCGAGACCTTTCTTGGTACGCAGAAAAGACAATTCATAGCGTCCTACCCTGGACCTGTCTACTCTAAACGCCTTTCTGGAGATTCCAAAATTCAAGATGCTGACTCTTCATTTACTTCCTGTGCTAGGCAAAGATGCCTGGTTGGCAACAATATATTTAAAAGAAGCAAACCTGCACATCCCAGTCAGGGAATCTTGCAGAAGATACCTATGCTTCAAAGCAGGCTACACGTACTGTCAGTTCTCTGCACTGCCCTTTGGCTTATCTACTGCGCCCAGGGTATTCACAAAGTGCTTAGCTCCAGTTATTGCATTTTGCAGGCAAAGAAATATTCAAATATACCCATACCTGGACGATTGTCTAATTCAGGCAGAAAGCCAGGACATACTTTTGAATCATCTGGCCTTTGTACAAAGGGTTCTAACTTGTCTGGGGTACACCATAAACGAAAAGAAATCACACCTGGTACCCTGTCAACAAATTATATTCCTGGGAGCAAGCTTGAATACAACTTCCCAGATGGCTTATCTCATGCCAGAGAAACAAATTCATTTGACAACCTACTTCAAACAAGTGACCACAAAAACCCTGCTATCTGCAAGACAAATACTGCAAGCCTTGGGGTTCATGGCTTCCTGCATTCTTCTAATTCCATATGCAAGACTGCATATGAGGAAACTACAGTGGTATCTAAAAAGTCTATGGTGTCAACATTCTCAAGACTTAGAAACAATGATTCCTATCATACTTTGCCTACGCCTAGAGTTTTTTTGGTGAGCAGAGGCCTGCCACCAAAACAAGGGACTACATTTCACACCACCCCTGCTGCCCAAACCCTAACAACAGACGTTTCAGACTATGCATGGGGGGCTTACCTGGCAGGGAAGTGCATTCAGGGTAAATGGAACCCAAGTCAAATGCACCTGCATATCAATCAAAAAGAAATGTTAGCTGTACAGAATGCTCTGACAGCCTTCAAGGGCCACATTCTTCCAGGACAACTAATGGTAAAGATGGGAAACATCACTGTTATGTGGTACATAAACAAGCAGGGGGGTACACATTATTACCTCCTCTGCAGACTAGCCATGGCATTGTGGAACACAGCCTTGACCTACAAGCTCGATTCCTGCCAGGAAAATTAAATACACTGGCAGACGGACTAAGCAGAAAACTCCTGGACCCACACGAGCGGAAACTGGAACCAAGGATTTTCACCATATTGACAAGCAAATGGGGGAGCCCAGATATAGACCTGTTTGCTTCTCCCCAGAACTACCAATTGGACAAATTTTGCACAAAGACTCCCCACAAACAAGCCTGGAAAGTGGATGCTCTGTCCTTCAGCTGGAAAAACCTATCAGCCCATGCCTTCCCCCCTCTGCCCCTGCTCTCCAAAGTACTACTAAAAATCAAACAGGACAAACCAAGGATGATTTTGATTGCTCCAGACTGGCCGCACCAACACTGGTACCCCCTCCTGCGCAGTGTCACAGTTATCTCCATGGCACCTGCCTCAGACTCCTTCCTTGCTGTCTCAGCAGGAGAACCAGATTCTGCACCCTCGGCGTCTAACACTGAACCTTGTAGCCTGACTAATTACTTAGTCTCTCCATTATCATCCCTCAGCAAACCTGTGATGGATATCATTTTAGAGGCAAGGAAGCCTAGTCCTAGAAAATCTTATGCTGAAAAATGGAAAAGATTCTATGCCTGCAACCAATCTCAAGGGATGAGCACAGCAGTGCCCAATTTACCTCAGATTTTACAATACTTAACTAAGATGCTTCACAAGGGCCTGTCTTTTTCCTCCATTAAAATACATGCCTCAGCCATTTCAGCTCATTATAACACAGAACCTCCCCTCTTCTCTCATCCACTGCTCAAGCAGTTCCTCAGAGGAGCCAAAAATTTGAGACCACCCAGGAGAGTTCCAACCCCAGCCTGGGACCTTAACTTTGTCTTGAAGAAACTCACTCTACCTCCTTTCGAGCCAGCTGCTATTGCAGACTTAAAATTTCTTTCTTGGAAAACAGCTTTCCTTTTAGCAATCGCTTCAGCCAGAAGGGTATCTGAATTACAGTTCCTTATGGCAATGGAGCATTTCAATGTCTTTCATGCAGACAGGGTGTCCCTCAGAACCAATCCATCCTTCATGCCCAAGGTGGTATCCAGTGTGGCTCTTAGTCAGTCCATTCATTTGCCAACCTTCTTTCCCAATCCACAGAATAAAGGGGAACAGATACTGCATTCCTTAGATGTGCACAGACAACTTAGATTCTACTTGGACAGGACTAAACCTCAAAGGAAATCTGAACAACTGCTGGTGCATTTGCTGAAGGGGCAGAGGGGAAGGCTATTTCAAAGCAAACCATTTCTAAATGGATAAGCCATTGCATTAATTTCTGCTATAAGCACCATGGAAAACCTATCCCCCAGGGGATCAGACCTCACTCCACCAGGGCTGCATCTACCTCTACAGCCTTTCCCAGAGGCGTCCCTACCAGGGACATCCTAGAAGCTGCTACCTGGAGTTCTGTACATACTTTCACCAATCATTATCATTTGCCAATTTTCTCTAAATCCAGAGCTGGCTTTGCCACTGCAGTCTTGCAGGGCCTTATAGCTGATCCTAATGCTATCTAAATTCCTCCTCCCATCCTTAGCTTTGGGATTCTACCCAAATGTAATGACTGCAACAGTGAAACACGAAGAACATGGTACAGTTGTGTACACTTACCATAAATGTAGATGTTCGAGTGTATTCACTGTTGCAGTCCTGGTTACCCTCTTTCTAGCCCCCTAACTTCTTTTGGCTATACCTCTACTTTCTTTTACTATGCTTAAAAGCCTTTTTTGTGTATTTGCTTTTTTTGTTGGAGGTATATCTTTGTACTTTTATATTTAATTGCTTCCCATTAGGGGGGCACCTGACATCTGGGGCAGGAAAAACTGATGTAATGGCGTCAGCTGCATGTTTTATACCCCTGACGACTTGACGTCATGGAAGAAGAGACAGCAACCGACGCAGGGCCCAAGACTTTGTTAATCAGACTGACTGAGGGCTACTGCAAGCAGATAACCGAAATGTAATGACTGCAATAGTGAATGCTCATAATTCTATAATTGTATGAGTATTAACTTGGCTGGAATGACTGCTTCACTTGTGTATGCATCATTATGTTTGATCGGAATACGTACTAGTACTTGGTTGCTATTGTATGTCGCACATTTGGTATGCAGTGAAAGATGGGTCTTTTACTTAAACAGTTTGTGTGACCATTCTCTTGTTTAATTTACTGTAGTTTTCATTGCTCAAGTAGCCAATGACATAATTGTAGTAGCTTTGCAAAATAAATTTCCATTTCGTTAACGTGTGCAGTATGCTTGCATTCCCTCGATGCACATTAACCTCACGTTGCACTTGTTTCCAGGGCTTCCTGCCCTCTTGGTTGTCCCGTGGGTAATTGACTTCAAGCTGCAGTCATTGCTGTCATAGTACCCATGTTACATAACAGCGCCATTGCCACTATGTTTTCCATGTATGATGCCTTTGTCGATGGAGCTGCCTAAATATTTGTGTTAGCCATAAAGCATGTGGAAAATCTAGTTCATAGCATGGTTGTGTACGCTTGTTGGGCAAAGTAGCAGTAGGACTGATTCAGAACACAATTAATCTGCAAAAGTTCTAGTTTGGTATTTTCCTTTGCACTGCACTGTATTCATTTATCTGCTATGTGATTTTAGTATTTAAGTGAATACTTCAGGCTATCTCATTGAATCTTTTTGCTTTCAGAGGTAAAACTGATTTTTCTTTTCTGTTGCAAAGGCAGAATTCTACACTTCGATTTTGTACTACTGCTAGGAAAGGCACCCTCCACCTGTCACATGCGGTGGTTACGGTTATAACTAGTATGATATGCCCTTACCTCCACCTGTCACATGCGGTGGTTATGGTTATAACTAGATTTATTTATTTTATTTATTATTTATTTGCAGTTGGTTTACCAGGATAGTCCATTGGGCCAAAAATAACCTGTTTTCAATGGAGTCCTGGGGAGAAAAGCTCCAAACAATCAAAGTTACAATAGGTTAAACATGATAATTATACAAGAGTAAAAGATTCAAACAAACAATTACAAAGTAGTAGAGGAAACATTACAGCTAATACAAACTAGAGATGAAACTTTTACAAATAATACAAACTAGTGATGAAGCTTACAGGTGGTACAAACAAGGAAGGAATGTTGCAAAGTAATTAATGAGAAGTACAGTTACATTTCAGGAATCCTACACGTAAGGGGTACAGCGTGGTGTATTGTAGTGGATACATTAATAACACTAAGAGTGTATGAGATAGGAGAAATTCTAAGGGAATATTGCAGGTGTAAATAGGGGAAGGAAAGGAAGATGGAATTACCAGTGTTAATTATGTGGGGTGGAAGCAATGGCATTCCCACTGGGATACTAGATGTGAATGAAGAGATTTTTTGAAAATAAAATGGTTGGAGGTGATACGAATTGATGGAGGTAGGGAGTTCCAGAGGCGTGCTAAACCATGTGATAGAAGATTTTTGCCTGAGGGACGAGTTGGTTTGTAGACTTCTAATAGATTTTGGTTGTTAGACCTTAATACTCTATTGGGTAGGTGCATTTTAAAGGTAGAAGACAGGGAGGGACAGAGGGAGGGGTTGAAAATGAGCTTGTGTGCAAGAGTTAGTTGAGTATAGGTGAGATGCTTGGGTAGTTCTAGCCAATGTAGTTGTTGGAGAGGAACAGTGGTGGGTGGAGGACTTGTGGCTGGTAGCGAACTTGGCGATTTTGTTGTAGCAGGAGGAGAGTTGTGTTTTCAGAGGACTGTATGTTAGTTAGAAGTGGTGCTCCATAGAGAAGTGAGGGGATAAGAAAGGAAGTAGAAAGAGTGATTTTAGTAGCAGGTGTAGGTAGTGCTTTTGCCGATAGAGCATACCAAGTTTTTGATGTTCTTTTTTTATACTTAGTTGTAAATGCGAGTTGAATTTGAGCTCGTTATCAATTTGGACACCAAGTAATTTGGTCTCTGAGACCAGTTTCAGAGGTGTGTTGTTTTGACTAGTAATAGAGAATGTGTTACTATCGAAATAGGTGACTTTAGAGGGGGTGAACACCATTAATTTGGTTTTAGAGGCATTGAGTGCTAGGTGGTTTCTTTTCATCCATTGCTCTGTGGTTAAAAAAGCGTCTTAAGTAAGCCTGAGGAGTGTAGGGATAGATGAGGCCGAGCAGATAATAGAGTCATCTGCATATTGGATAATGTTTGAGAATGGGATAGAGTTACGGAAATCATTTATGAATATGTTAAAGAGGAGGAGACCTAATATGGAGCCTTGGGAAACTCCGGTTGGGGTATTTAAAAATGAGTAGGTTGCCTTTTTCCATTTTACTGCTTGATATCTATTTGATAGGTAGCTGGAGAACCAGTTCAAGGATGAAGGAGATAGGTTAAGTTTTGAGAGTTTCGTTAAAAGAAGGCTGTGTGATATAGTGTCAAAGGCCTTAGAGAGGTCAAGTAGTAGGGTAGAGACAATAAGTCCAGAGTCCCGGGATTTGTTTACAGTTTCAAGGAAGGAGAGGAGGGCTGTCATAGTGCTGTGACCAGGTCTGAAACCATGTTGTGTGGGGGGGTTAGTAGGTGATTATCTAAGAGATGTGGTAGGAGTTGAATTTGGATACATTTTCTAGGGTTTAGAGATTGGAACAGGATAGCGATGGGAAAATTAGTCACACTGTTATTGTTGCCACCTTTATGTAAAGGTATGATAAAGGCCTTTTTCCAGATTTGGGGAACTGTACTTTCCTGGATAGAGCGGTTGATTAGAATGCTAATGGGGTTGGCAATTGCATCAGCAGCTATGCTAAGAAAGTAAGAAGGGATGTTATCAGGAGCATTAGTGCATGGCTTTAGTTTCTGTAGGAGTTTTTTTATAGTAGAAGTGGGTATGGGTTTTAATGAGAATAGTAGGGAGAGTGGAGAGGGGGTGTTGGGGGGAAGATGGGGAGGAAGTGAGAGTAGGAGGACAGGTGGAGGGTGGAAAGTTAGTGGATGAGAGTGAGTGAGTGGTAGCAGCGCAGGGTGGAGTGTTGGTATGGGAGGATGGGGGTAGATTGGAGAATGTGGTGTTAGAGAATGAAGAGGTTAATTTGGAAATAGCTACCCAATTTAACTCATTTTTTATTGAATCTTAAGTCAGTATCAGGGGCGTTAGGGTCCGGGGTGGGGGTGCCTGGTTTGCTGGGGTTAAGTAGAGTAAATTTCCAGAACTTTTGAGGATTTGTTTTGTTACTGTTTTGGAGGATGGAGAAGTAGTTTTGTCGATCAGAGATGATGAGCTTTTTTACCTAATTTCTAAGTGTTTTGTATTCATTATGTACTTAGGAGAGGTCTTATTTTCCAGGTAGTATTGCCCAGGCGTTATCTCTGGGGCGCATGGTTGCGCTAGTGTGTGTTTGGTAAGCCAAAGGGGCCGTATTGATTTTTATTCTCTTTGTCCTTAAGGGAGCACGGAAGTCTAGCAGTTTTAAGAATGTTGAGTTAAAGTGAGCAACTGCGTTATCTAGAGGTAATGTTTTTAGACAATTCCAGTTTATTGTTTTTAGATAGTTAGAAAAGGTTGTTGGGTTAATGTTTTTTTTTGGTTACGGACAGTAATGTAATTATAAGTGCGAAAAAGGAGTAAGGGGGAGACGATGAGTGAAGGTGGGTATGTATTGGTCACTAAGAGGATCGGGAAAGGAGTACCACTGTCGAGGAGGAAATAATGGGGATGAGAGACTAATATCCAATCCAAATTCTGCTGCTAGAGGTTTTTTTTTGAGGCGTGTAATAGAAGTTGATTAGCTGTGAGGAAATTTATAGAGGTTGATGTTAAGTGGGTTTGTAGGAGACTGAATGGAGGCCCAGTTAATATTCAACATGTCTCCTAAGATTATGGTTTCATTTCTAATGTTATTGGAGAGCCAGGAAAGGATGTCTTTGAGTGTGGAAATATTATCCCCTGGGGGGGTGTATAGGGAAGCTATACATATGTGTTTGTGTTTGTTAACTTGAAGTAGTGTTAAGAGAAGTTCAGCATTATTAAATTGAGGAGTAGGTTTGTTATAGGGGGTAACTGACAAGGAGGAGGATGATGAGAGAGAGCTACTCCTCCCTTTTGTTGTGGGACCTGTCTTTTCTAATGATAGAATAGTTTGGTGGAGTTATTTCAGTCTTTTATATGGGGTTTTAACCATGTTTCTAAGATGGATAAGATGTCAGGTTTATTATGTATGAGCCAGGCATGGAGGTTTGCGATTTTGTTAACTATACTTTGGGAGTTTATAGAAGTTAGTAATATGCTCTTGTCTGTAATGGTTGAGGTGGGGGGCCTGGGTTAGGATGAATATCACCTGATATTAGACTGGTAATCAGGTGTAGGATTGGGTTAGAGAGGTAATTGGATAGTTTAGAGAAAAGATTAGGTTCTGTTGTGATTATGAAGGATTTGCCAGTTACTATGGGGGTAGATTGTTTGAGTGGTGACTAGTTTATATGGATAAAGTAGAAGGTTTTTTTATAGGAAATAGATGGGGAGATATTGGGGTGTTAGAGAG
>NW_025052008.1:0-11101 GCF_019279795.1 Protopterus annectens | reverse complement strand
GTACCCATGCTAGTGCATTCATGTGTTTGTGGGCGTGTGCGTGCCAACCAGGGCACCATAGGGCACTGGGGAGCAACGTGGAGCTAAGTTGCTTAAAGCAGCCACACCCCCAGACTGTCTAGACAGTATTAAAATAAAAGAATGACAAGGTTCGAACCCAGGACCCTGTGCATCATAATTAAAGTACAGAACCACTAAGCCATGACAGCTTAGAAGAAACAGCTGCTATTAACATTCATATACTTAGAAATGGTAGATTAACCATTACTAAGCATGTCTGCAGTCAGCCTAGAATTCTCAAAAATGGCCAATCACAAAAAAGTGTGGGAAATGTGGCATATTTAAGCCCCATAGGTGGGAATACTCACCATAACTGATTGTAGCTCACATTTGCAGTCAGAATGGCAGGTGCAGGAGAGGGTTCACACTTCGAGCACAGCTGGGGCATTGAGGAGTCAAAATACATGGTTTGGCTCCTTGTCCACTGTCATGAGTCCAGACTCCTGTAGGGCCATTTCCAAGGGACGGAGTACAAAGCTGAGGCTTGGAACTGGTTAGATGATGACCTCACCAGTGCCACAGGTATTCCTCACACCGGTGAACAGGTCCGTCACCACCATGCAGACCTGAAGAGATGGAAGGAGGACCGCCTGAACCAATGAATACCGGAGGCCCATGGGATGCAGGATGTCCCACGACTAAGTAGCCATAGAATGCAGTATGTAAGAATTGATAATTGATTCTGTATAACGGATAGGTATGTCTCAATATCCCTTCATTTACTTCACAGCTGCAGGTGACCATGCTGAGAGTCAGCAAGCCTATGCTGATAGGCTGCAAAGGCTGCACCACCAGGCAGGTTAGTGAAAATTCTGTATGTTTTGTTATATAAAATAGGGGAGAGAGCATGAAATAAAGTGTTGTAGTACAATAATACAGCCATAAATTGGCCTGAATAAGTCCTCTGCATGTACTGTCATACAAAATAGTCATAGTGCCAGAAAAAGAGCGTAGTAACCCATTAAGAAAGGTAACATATGTCTGGAATAAAATCTCTGCAGGTACTGTCACATAATAAGTGAGTGAGCCTGAAAAGTGTGTCTAACCATTAATAAAGGTATAATATGTATTGAATATGTCTGCCATATGCACTGTTATAACAAATAAAGGAGTGAGCTTGTGGAAAAGTGTGTAATGTCAGTAATAAAGGTTTAAAACCCAGGTGTGTGTGTGTTGTGTCACTTAGTTTGAAATGTTGTTGTACCCTTGCATTATACAAATAGTACTGTTAGAAAGTGCTGGCAACCCAGAGTTGTGCAGTCCCATCTAAAGTGGGTGATGGAAGTGCTAGTAGCTGTGAAACATATATACAGTCCTCAACAGTCAGTTACTGGCTGGCATGCATAAGTAAATCTGGCACATGAGTAGCATGCTAAAATGTTCCCCAGAAATGTGAGTGTGCTTCAATAAATGCAGGGTTCTGTACAAACTGAAGTGAAAATGTCATGTGAAAACATCCAGATATGTAGATAAAGAAATATAAATGCAACCATGAAATATGTAGCAGTAACATCTGCATCTTGGACAGTTAGTATGTCAGATATAGGTCAAGTATATATTGAACTAGCCAAACCCATTACACAACCTAATGCATGGTGGCAAGTGTAATAATACATGTAGGGAATATACACTTGCAGTCACTAGGAATGTAGTGTAGAGTAAAAGTGATTATAAGATGTTAACTGAGTTTCTTTCTACACCCTACTCTTTGATAAACCATGCAATTCCACACCTCAATGGGTATGTGTAATCTTAAATATTTGTTGGGACATATGTCCTATTGTTTTATAAATATTTGCATTCATGTTGATGCATGTGCCCTGTTCAAACACCACGTTCATGGTGGCCTGTTGCTACCAAACATCCCTGCATGCTGTTGGAATATCCACTGTCGTTCAATATATGCATGTGTTATGCTTGCTGTTCAACTGTTGGAACCTTGGTGTGTTGGGTTAATGGGAATATTACTGCATGCTGTTACAACTAATCTGGAATGCTGTTGTTTATGTTGTAATTAAACACACCTAATCACAGAACGTATGTAAAGGGCCCCCAGCGGACCCACCTGTCCCTCCTCAGTTGGCAGTGCACCTGGCACCAGCAGTGGTGCCCAGCCGGCTCTCCTCCATTGGTCCTGTGCCACCTTGGTGGAAGCACTGCAGGATGGGTCTCCCCATGCAAGCATGGGTGGGGGGCCACCTGTCACCCTTGAAGGGTCCGGCGTGGTGCATAGGGAGATCCAGCGTTCAGTCGCTGATCCCCTCCCAGCTTGAGGAGTGGCATCTGGGTGAGCCTGCCCATCCTACTCAGCCCCCAGCACAGCCACCCTCGGGCTGTGAAGGTGCAGTGGTGACTGCCCATGGGTGGGGATTTCAGTTCCACTGTTACCATCTGTGGGCTCACGGGCTTGGATTTCCAAACAACCTTCCCATCAATTGTGTTCACCCACCCCATGTGTCAAATCTGCCCTGTATGCATCTTGTTTGTCTTGTCTGTTTACCTCCCCAACCTACCTCCCCAAATATACCTACTTCCCCTACCTAAATTCCACTCTCACCTGAAAAAAAAAAAAAGGGCAATCTGTTCCCACAAAAAATATCCCCATACATAGCTGCCCTTTTTCACACACATGTCCGGACATGTAAACTGATAATTATAATTGGCAGTACAACATACTTGTTGTCCTCCCCCCTCTCTCAGGGTGGAAGGTTTCAAATTTCACACCAAATTCAAACATATGCACAGCTGTTGCTGGTAAAGAAATGGGCAGCTATGGACCTTCCCTACACCCTTCCTGCACATCCCAGCTGGTTTCCTACTGTCTTTCCCTCTTTGTCCCCCCTTTTCACCACTTTCCTTTCTACCCCTTTTTCTTTTGTTTAAAAGAAATTAGCGGGGTTAGCGGGAGTAAGCACTTTTAAGCAGTAGTTAGCGGGGGCAGTGTGGATGTGCGCTTAGCTAAGCATCACTAAGCTCCGCAAACCCTTACAACTGCTTAAAAGTGCCTTAGTCACTCTGTATGACAGGGCCCTTGTATTGCTCAGCAGCAAAATAAAATACACCTGTCAGTCTCAAACCCCAGACCTTGACTCACCAGTCTGCATGAAGTACCACTACACCACAGCAGATATACAATAACTTGGTGCTGAAAGAAATATATCATGCATTACAATGAGTGAATGAAAAGGGGAAATAGGAATGGCATAACACAAATCATGTTCTGGGGCCCCTTAACCAGAAAGTGTTGTGGAATTGCATGACATGACTGTGAAAAGAGAACCAGCCATGCTAGTAGGGAATAATGTTACAGTAGCACCTTACAAACCCCCACAGTATCAGAGCAGGATAAACACTGGCATATTTGAATAGGTCAGAGGCCAGACTTCCCAACTGTGACTGGTTTACAGGGATGTCCCTGATTTGCAAACAAATGTTAGCTGTGCCCTGACTCCTGTGAAATGTAGTAAAGTGGGCAGAAAGGTGGGAATCTCACTTAATGATACATGTCAATAAGTGAGAGTAGAACTCCCACGTCAGAAAAGGTGTAGTAATACATATGCTCAGAATCCCCAAAGTGAACTGCAAAATATCTGAAATATATCACAGGTGTATCCCACTATATGTACCTTTCCCTGAGGCTGTTCAAATATATACCTGAGAGTATCTGAGGCCTGGAAGAGTCAGAAAACACAGAGGCATATCAGCGTGTCTGCTGTTACACACTCTGCGAATAGCTGTAGAATGAATTCCACAAGCATGCCCTTATGAAGGAGTACAACACAGAAATATCAAAGGATGTAGCCATGTACTGCTAGCAACCACCTGTGACAATGCCATTGTTCAGGTGCTGAAAAGACTGGTGTGGTGCACAGTCAAAGAATACTAGGCTAACCTCTGTCTACCATCTGGATATGTCCACAGGTGGGAGCTACTCAGACAGATTACTAGCCTTTATAGACTTACAGGTACACAGCAACTCTGCATGTTCAGCAAGATAAAAATCATGCGATAATAAATAATGCACTCTGCAGTTCTGCATCCCTACCCAAAGGTACTATATACCCATGTAGTCAGGCACAACCAAGGGTGTAGGTAGGCATACACAGTAGCGAAATATGTCCAGTTGTCCTGAGCAGACTGTGCTAATGTCAACACAAACAAACCACAAACTGTTCAGAAGTGAGTAACGTACTAATGACAGTATAGCAGTTCACAAACAGTGCATGTGCCTGATATTCAAAATTTGGTAGTACACATACTTAGTTGTCCTCACCCCTCTCAGGGGTGGAAGGCTTCAAGTACCCCTCCTAATGTATTGCATGTGCAGAGCTGTTGCTGTTAAAGGAATGGGCAGCTATGGACCCTCTCCACACCATCCTGTACATCCCTAGCTGGTTTCCCTAATGTCTTCCCTTTTTGTGCACCCTTTATCACCACATTCCTATCTCCCCATTTACTTTTCTGTCAAAGAAATGAGTGCGGGTTAGCGGAGTGAGCACTTGTAAACAGTAGTAAGTGGGTTTGCACCAGTGTCGCATGTAGCTTAGCATTGCTAAGATATGATAAGCTAAGCCAAGCTTACAGTATTGCTAAAATAAAATAAGCTAAGCTAACTTAGCTTGCATCTAAAACCCACAAACCTCTACAAATGCTTAAAAGTGCCTTAGTCACTCTGTATGACAGGGCCCTTGTACTGCTCAGCAGCAAAATAAAATACCCTTGTCTGTCTCAAACCCCACACCTTGGACTCATCAGTCTGCATGAGTCCCACTAAGCTACAGCAGATTGTTGCTGAAAGAAATATAACATGCATTACAATGAGTGAATGTAAAGGGAAAATAGGAAAGCCATACCAATACATTGCAATAACTACTGTTGTATGCCAGTTAATTCTCTAATTCAAAAAGAAAGTACATACTCCCATGTATCCAGTGTTAGCATTAGGAGGTGTGAGAAAACCCTACACACTGAGGAGAGTGTACTGGAAGAAGCAACAATCAGGTTTCAGTACAACATACATTTCACTGGCTACAACCCAGCTTCAGATATGAGACATATACCAACCTTCTGACTGAGACAATAGTGTCCACAGCAAACAAGCATGGTCCCCAACTTGCAAAACTGAAAGGGCTACGCCTACCTAACCTATCATTTTATAGCAGTGTCCAGAAATCACAGTGAGAACTGCAATTACCACACAGCAGGCTGCATGCAATTACTAAATGGTGGGCACCAATTGGTGAGGAGGCCATCACATGCACATGTGCAGATACCTAGAAAAGCAGCCTGTATCTGTCCACACATGCAATAATATCATTGCACCAACTGGGAGAAAGAGAAGCAGAAGAGACAGACAGAGACAGACAGACAGACACAGGCACATGCAAACAGGCAGTAGGAGACAGACACTGAAAAGAAAGACCAACACACAGATGAAACCAAAACCAAAAAAAAAAAAAAAAATCAACACCTACAACAGACGGAGGTGAGAAATACAAAGGTAAGGTATGTAACAGATATGTATTTGCTGACATCCGAATGATGTGTCTGAAGGGTACTCTACATACTGTGAATCATCCATATGTGGCAGCAGTCCGTATCTATATGTATATGTACATGCACATTTGCATAGGGCAAGGGACATACTGCAACTGTTAGTGAAGGGTGAAGATATGTATGTTGTTGAAGGCTGTTTTGTGCACATATGTATGTAGGTTGTAGTGTGTGGCATTGCAGACAGCAAGCAGTGCCGGTATATGTCATGTGGTGATTAAATGCTGTGGGACTGAGCTAGAGGCAGTGAGGCCTGCTACAGCTATACGGCCTGAGGATAGCAGAATGCATTCTGCACAACATTGTGCAATAGTATTACATAACCGTATGTCTCACAACTGTTGCATAATGGACATCCCCACCATGAAAGGTGGGCGTATATGTGCCTATATGTGCACTATATGTACAGCAATGGATGTTTAAATGTTATATATATATATATATATATATATATATATATATATATCTATATATATATATATATATATATATAAATATATATATAATATATAATAAATATATATATATATATATATATATAGATATAAACATATATATATAGATATAAACATATATATATAGATATAAACATATATATAGATATAAACATATATATAGATATTATAGATATATAAAATATATAAAATATATATGATATATATGATATATAAGATATATATAATATATATATATATGGATATATATAATATTATAGATATTATGTAGATATGTATGGATATGTATGATATGTATAGATTTTATAGATATGATAGATATGTTATAATATGTTTTAAAAAAAATATTATAATATTATAATATTATATTATATTATTATATTATATATATTATATATATATAAAATATATATATATATATATATATATATATATATAAAAAAGAGAGAGAGGGAGACAGGGTCATATGTACTGCAACAGTTGCCTGTTGTCCAAGGCATGAACAACACCAGTGTTGATACAGTGCCATACCCCATTCCAAAACACTTTAACTACCACATAGGTGGTAGCCTGCCTAACACTGAAGGTGTCAAAAGGGGAACATGGGACACAGGTGACAGTAGGCTCCCTTTGATAATCACAGTCCCACACTAGTCTTGTAATCTGTCTAGTGTGTCATCACAAAGGTGTGTCATCTGGGGAAATATAGGTCAGTGTTCCCCTCTACTCATCACAATGCCCCATGTGGTATGTACCTCACATGACAACTACAGCAAGTGGAAAGGCCACAGACATACCTCAAAGAGTAATACTGCCCTCAAACACATGCCCTATGCAGACTGACTCATAAAACCACAGCTAGAGTGGGTTTCATACCCCCTCCAGAGGTTACCACTGCCAGACATACAGAGGTATGTCACACCCATGCAGTCGGCCAACCACCATGCAACACCTCACAATCCCCTGGCTACATGACCTAGAGCCCTAATCATTGTCACCTCACTAAACAGCACATGCTGGAGGTACAGGTTCCTATCCACAAATATGCCATACTCTGTACTAAACCACCCAGCATTAACAAACAAGGCACCTCATTAGCAGATGTCATACATACCCCTGATGATTGTTTTGGAGATAGGTAATATGCCCTGGGAGTCACCTCTTTGTATCCGGTTGACAGGAGCAAGTGAAATCACATTACATGTGTGTCAAAGGGCAGGGTAGCATATGGCTAGGCTGCTCTAGGCCCTAGAGCCAATAGCGTATTACCTACCTATGACACAATGCACACAAACATGTTCTCAGTGCAATACCTGCTATGTGAGGTGGAATGAGTGTGACAGTGACTGTGTGCAAGGTTTGTAAAGGTGTGATAGCTTAGTGTGAGGTTGTGTTTGTCATGGTAGTTTGTGTCCTAGGTGTGAGGCCAAAAGAAGATGTGTCAGTTATTGGGATGCAGACATAGTAGGATGGCATATGTTGTGACGTAGTTCCTTATGTACAACTGTGGTGTCCCATTGTAGGCTGAAGCAATACATGTATGCTCAGTAAGTGGTACTGTTGGTGAATCCAGCTCACATATGAACTGTTGTACTACCTGAAGCTGTAGGCCTAAACAGCGCAGTATGGTGTATGTTCACATTCCCTGGTAACACTGCCTTGTGTGTTTCCTGTAGTCTGCACAGATTACATACCTCAGGCATAGGTATCTGTAAGTAGGGGCACACAGTACTATAAGGTACACAGGTAATGCTCATCTGTGTTGGCATACATTTGTGTGTTGTATGTATGTCTGATGTGTGTGTAATGATGCCTGTACCATGCCTGCAATCACATGTGTGTTACAGGGTATGTGTGTGCACCTAGCAACATGTATACTCTGTTACAGCAGTATGCCAGCTATATTAACAACTGTGCACATATGTTAGGTAGGGGTATGGCATCAAAGGCTAGGGGGGTTTACTGGTAATACTGTAAATGTACATTACATTCATTGCATTGGATGATATTTCTTCATGCATTAGCTTGATATATACCCCAGGCAGGTTGTGCATTGTATCCCAAACAGTGTGACTACTGGTGTATACTGGTTTGTTATATGGAGTGTGGCAGGCACTGTCAGCCAGTTGTGGGCTGAGAAATGATATGTGGTATTGAAGTGTATCCTCTGATAGACAGATAGATGCTATATATGGCAGTTAAGTGATATCTGTACTTCATAATGTTAAGTGTGCCACATGACTTGCTCACACATATCGTTTAATTGTCTTCCAGGGTTATGGCTCATCAACACAATCCTATACAGCTACAGAGGAGCAGGAAATACAGAACAGCCTGGTGCAGCACTATAACCTGCTATTTTCCAGGGCCAGCCAGCACCAGTATGAGCGTACTACACTGTGGCAAGATCTTGTTCGCTGGGTAAATTACATACATGCATAACCGGACATATGAGCAGGTACACCATCACTGCAGTGATTTAATTAGACATGTCGGGGTGCATCTGATATCCACAGGCAACAGCTTGCCACAGGTGGTGGGGTGGCCATACATCCCCCCCTCACCAGAGTGGAGGAGCTGCTCCTAAGCATGGTGGCTCTTGGCCTACAGCAGCAACAGCATCACACATGTGTCATCATGGAGGCCAGAGCCACCCAGCAGGATGACATGGAGCATGCAGGTAATATGCCCAAGCTGTAGACTACCGTTACCTGTATTGTTAGAATATGCATATGTGAGATGTGTACTGTGTGTTAGCAGTTGTGCTGCCTATCATGTGCAATACTGATATTTGGAATAATATATGTACACCTGTGACTGTTGAATGTTGTTCCACTGTAGTTTAGCACACTCACAGTAGCAATGCCACAGTTGTGGCCACTGACAAACTGTGTCATATTCTTGTAGGTCCCTCTGGTGTGGCAGGCAGGTTACATGCTGGTGAGTGTGTTAACACTTTAATATTGGTAATGAAATGTGCATGTCATAGTGGGTGTAGGCCATGTACACGAACACACCATAATGCATGCTGTGCATTTTTGTGAGACATTAACATCTCAGTAAAGTCAGTAGCTGCCTCAAACACATGCAATGCACAGTGCAGCAGACTTGTGGGAACACTGTACTGCACATTGGATATGCATAGTTGCTACAGCTGTACACAACAGAAACGTTTATCATCACAGTACACAAAACATGCTACATTTGGCATTACCACAACCACTGTAAATCACACTTCAGTATCCCCATGTCATGACCACAAAGTACCTCAGGGTAGAGGCCTATCATGGGTTGTGCAACATCTGCAACACATAACACAGTCATGTTAGGCAATGCTCCCTATTGGGCACCTCACACACCCATGTACAAGGTGTCTGTGTAATTGTGAATGTAGCCACGGCACTGCAGTTCAGGTACAGCATGCTAGTCAGTGGTCTTGCACATTAATATGAGTGACCACAAGATGCATATTGATATGGCACAGGTACTACACCCCATCCAGTTAATGACCACAGTACTACTCATAGCAGTCATTGCTTTGCAACTCAATGTTGTGTGTGCAAACATATGCACCTATACACAATATGCATAGCATGTAGTGTGTGCTTACATATGCCAGTATACACAATATGCCCGAAGTGCCATCCAAACAAAGTGTCACATATATGTCCTGGAATGCTAGTGGTATAGGTCACTTGACACATTGTGTGGGGTTTAATGTTGCAGTCGTGCATGCCATGCCATGTCTGGCACCAACATATCTGCAATATGTCCCCCCCACCATAACCACTGTACACTGGCCATGTGTATTGGGATTCCTTCATCAAAATGCCAAATCATCCGTTTTGTACATAGCATGCATGTGCTACACCTTGCCACTTTATCTGCTATGGACAAGGACACTGTTCAGACATGGATATCTATGTGTCACAAGATAACATGCAGCCATGGATGTTCATGTGTGATGGTGGGGGATTGCAGAGCTGATAATACCTGCACACAATGTTGTGTCCATGTACACATTGTGTTCCAGGGTGTAGCCAATCACTGAACAACAACAGTTGCATCAAAGCCATGTATGCCATTTGGGGATCTACACCACTGCATGGTCTTGTGCAACACATATTCCATGCTGACACATGTGTGGGGACTGTTTACCTTGTGATACTGACACCCACCTTCACCCACTATAGAGTATGTGTTGGATTTCTGGTGTGTGTGTATGTGCTGTAGTGAGGATGTAGTTTCATGTGTTCATGTGTGCATGTGCATGGTGCATGTGTGCATGTGCATGTGTTTATGTGTGCATTTTGCATGTGTCATGTTCATGTGTTCATGTGTGCATTGTGCATGTGTTCATGTGTGCATGTGTGCATGTGTGCATGTGTGCATGTGTGCAGTGTGCAAGACCGTAAAGTGTGTTTCCTGTCTTCCCCTCACAGGTGCTGAGTTAGGGCTGAAAGCAGCAGGAACCTGAAGCCACTGCCATGAATATGGTAATGATGAGACATGTATTTTGGCACAAGGACAGGGTCTGTCGTTGGTCCTCGACAGTACACAGCGTTCAACCCATCTATGTGCAGACTCATACTGTCAATACATCCCTCACCCCAATGGCCAAGAGGACAGCATACAGTTGGCATTGACCAGGAGAGTGGGTACCCATGGCACTTGCATCCCTCACAGCAGCCATAGGACCAAGGTACCAGGGCAGGGTTCTCGGGAGCACCCTGGTCATATTGCCCTGGCAGGCATGCCCTCACAGGTCTTACATACCAGTATTTTGGGCTGTAATGCAGGCTCAGGCATGTATGGAACGGTACACCAGGCAGGGACTTAGTGCAGAGGGCACAACCCCTATTGACAGCATCCGTGACCTTGCGGTGCCATCCCGGGCTACACGAGGTCATTGATAGACGTTGGGGAGACATTAGATGCCCTCCACAATATGTCTTCCATGAGCCAGGACCCGTGCGGGACTGCCTGCCAGCAACAGCTGGCAGTGGTCAATGGCCCACAGTTCACACCCTGTG